>NW_015150956.1:100249-202086 GCF_000732505.1 Cyprinodon variegatus
CATCCCTGGTTGTTCCTGACACCTGCTGGATAGTTTTGCTAATCCGGATGATTTTTGTTTCATTTAATCCCACTGTTAACTAGGGGTGTAAAACATCCATCATGGCGATTCGATTCAGTATCCATTTCCTGACCCAACGATTCGATTATTTTCGATACTCAAGAATACACCACGATACGATTCGATTAATTTAGTTTTTTGTTTATTTTTCTTACACACCTTACAGGCTAGACAATGTTTCAAATAAAATAAATAAATCAATGAAAGCTGTAATATCGTTATGCATTTTTTCTTGAGAAACAACAGCAAATAACAGAAGTAGAAAAGTTACACTCCACCTATTCCTATTAAAACCTCATTCACTGAAAAATAATAATGCCCCTGCGTTATAGATTCTGCAAGGCTTTGCATCAAAAAATACTGCACAAAACCAGTGCTATCAGTGGAATTCAATACCTCGGCTCTAGACTAGGGGTGGAACGGTTCACAAAATCTACGGTTCGGTTCACGGTTTCGTGGTCACGGTTTTCGGTTCGGTATATGTTGATTGTTACCCCGAAATCCCAGAAAAATTTATGAAATTAATGAAAATATCCAAAAAAATGTATGAATTGTAATTATTTTTAATGATACACGGAAACCCTGGATCATTTCCGCATGTTTTGCTGCTTTGAATTTTATCATCTCGCACATGCCCTCTACCATCTCCAAGGAACTCAGAGCGGAGCAGACGGGAGCCACAGTGGAGGCTGTAGCCTTTGCTTTGTGCAGGTGGTCTGGTGCGCAGCGGGACGAAGCGCTGACGGAGTATGTGGGATTTCGGGGTTAGCCTGACATGTTGGTCATGTTGCCGTTAGCATAAACAGAACGTGTTGCACAATGCTTGCACACTGTTGCACTTTTATCCACAACTTTCTTTCCGCCGTCATCGTAGGTCACTCTAAATGCAAAGTGGTCCCATACAGCAGCGCTATAAAGTGCTGCTGGCACGTCTTCCAACTCCTGTTCTTTCCCACTCGCCTTACCCACACAATTCTCAACAACAATTGATTTTTTTCTGCTACACCCGGCTACGCTGCTTCGCTTTTTTCTTCTTGTTTACTACTGGTGGTTGGCTTTGGTCGCAGTACCGCCACCTTCTGCTCTGCAGTGTACACGCTTCGCCTATGAGAGAAAGTAGCAACGCATGAACTGAACGCAATGCACGCGAATCGAACCAAGACAGTCGAACCGAACGGTTCGGACGGTTTTCATAAACCGTTCCATCCCTACTCCAGACGTCCCCGCCCCCTCCACAGACGCTCCGCTGCACCTCTCCCAAATTGTAGCTGACAGCAAACAGTGCCGCAGACAGGAGGTCGACTTGTTTTGTTTTTATGACCGAAATTGCGGAAAACAACTCGAGAGGTTTGACTCGCTAGAAGAGCGAGGTGCGCGAGAACGCTGGGACCCTTTTTCCACCTGGATCTCCGCTATTTTCTCATGTCCCTCCGTCATCGGACTAAACTTCCCCCCACTTCCTCTCCACCTTGGCCGTATCTAGACCCACAGCGTGTAGCGCAGACCATGCTTCAATACTGAGCATGAATCAAAAATGTCTGTGTCAAGCTTACTGCAACACACTGCTGTAAGAGTTAAACCAGTTTAGCGCCACCGCAGCACAGGAGGAGAATTACGCCCAGGAGCAAATGGAGAAAAATAGACCGGAGGAGAAAAAAAAAAAACATGAATCGATACTCTTGCGGACGTATCGATGCATCGGATGTTGGCTGTTGGATCGATGCATCGATACAAAACTATTATTTACACCCCTACTGTTAACTCACATCTAGCAGGGTGTGGAGGTGCTGATCCTGGAAGACGCTGTGCAGAAAGTCCATATCTTTCTCACTGCAGTCCGTCAAAGCATGAATCTCCTCCAGACTGTCCAAAACCTGCGACACTGCCCCTGAGCACACGTCAATACACACATTATACAATCAAATTTACACTTAGCCGGAAATGAAAAACACAAAGACACCAAGCAATCCCTTCAAGCATTTAGCACTGCAAACAAAAAGCCAAAAAAAATAAATACTCGACAAAAAACAAACATCTACACAAACACAAGGGTTGCTACACAACAAGCAAAGGAGAAAAAAAAAAGCCACACAAAGCACAGAACTAGGAGTCACAACACAGACACATACACACACAGAACTATTTAACCCCAAGTACCTGCTGCATCGCCCATACATGCAGCAAAACCAGAGAAACAGCGGTACATGGCATCAATAGAAAAATCAGAGGAAAGTCACTTCAAAAAGTCACAGTGTAGGATCAGGGGCTGTGGGTGATACACTCCAGAAAAATCAATCAGGAAACAATTGGGATCAGATTCATGGATTCTATAAAACCTCCAAGGAAAACAGAAACTGCAGAAGAATTTAGGACTCAAACACGTTGAACTTTTGGCACATTTGTGGAGCTAAAACCTGAAAACTTCAAGTTATTGAGAGACTTAAACAGACCAGTAAAGGAAGGAAAATAAAACATGATGTTTGTTATAAAAACCCAACTGTAACATTGAAACGAATTGTATTCCTTTTAGAGCAAGTTTATCGGGGGATGTTCAGAAAGACTACCATGCTAGCTCATATTTTTCACCAAACAGCTCAAGCAACATTAGTTTGTTTGTTGTGTTTTCATTCTGTGAAAACTATCTCTTCAAGATTTGATTCAGATTTAGAGTTTTGGTTTCAATCTGTACTTTAACTGGGCCATTCTGGCAGGTTGCAGCGTGGGTATGGTGCGTTTCTCACCACACACTGTTTTGCATTCAGGCCATGAACACACCAAGCATGTTCTTTCACATGTCCTTTATGATCTGTGGTTTTCCTCTTTCATACAACTGCTTTGTCCTGCGGCCCGTTTCCCCTATGCTGCCGTTTAAGTTAAGAGTCTGCAACCTACTGCTACAAAGTTACTCTTAAATAAGTCAAATCCATTTTTTTAACCTTTAAAAGCAATAAGAAAACATGATTTTATAAGTATTTTCTATTTGATTTCAATAGCTGCATAAAAAAAACCTACATTAGTAGGTAATTTAATGTTTTCTAGCTTCCAACTTCAAACTATCCTACTGAAGTTTACCCTACAAAAATACTACCGTTTAAAAACACTTTTGTAAAACTTAGAGTATCAACTTGAGCTTCTTATTAAATTTAAAGTTTAAAAGTACCGTTTTTAAAACTACTTAAAGTTTTACTTATTAAAGCAAAGTAAACAGATTGTTTAATGCACTACACTATGAAATTTTCTTAGTTTTATAACTAATGGTAACAGTTTTGAATTTAACTTTGCATCATCTTGAAAAACTTTATTTTTTATCCATATCTCAGTTTTATCCCCGCTCTTTCATCTTTTCTCCTTTTTTTCTGTTTTTTTCTTCCTGTTCTACCTACATTGCAGTGTGCATATAATCTGTAAAACTCCCTGCATAATTATAATAAAGCTATTTATATGCATAAATCAAGCGGAACATAATGGCGATAGCCGTACTGCTCCACTTGTGGACTCAAAATCTGTATGGCTCTTTTTGGCATCAAGACAATTATTCTTATTGCCACATTTTTTTTTTTTTTTAGTATGTGACAAGCAACAAATTGAAACAAATTATTTTGATGTTTTTTATTTATTCTTTTAATGCCAACGGGCCATAACGAAAATTAACTTTAAACAACCAAAACTAACAATTCAATATTTAAATTGTAAGAAGTAGAAGTAAAATAATTATGCTAGTATAGATACTACTTAAATTTAAACTTAATGTAACAAGGTATTTGTACTTTATGTCTCCCCCTTATAGAGGTGTTGAGTAACAATTTCCACACTATTCCATTTAGAAAAACGTTTAAGCAGCAACATGAAGAGCTGCTGTTGTCTGGTTGAGATGGACGCTCATGTCTTGACAGATTCTACTCTACTATTTCTATGTTCTTGATGGATTAAACCACTCTGAGCTGTTCAAAGCCTGGCATATTGATCCAAAACCTGACTCTTTATAAACGTTCTACCTGAGAGCTAAACAACCTTTCCAGAACAGCTAGATTTCAACCACGAATAAATTCCACATCCATTAATCCAGTAACCTCTACAGGCAATTAAACAATGCAAATGTGTGCTATTTGTAAGAATAAAATGGAAACCACGCATTATTTCCCTTTAACTTCACAGGATTTCTTTAGATTAATTGGCTGTAATGTGATAAAATGTGTAAAAGTTTAAAGGTCAATTCAATTCAAAGAGTTATCTGGTGATACATGCTAACTCTTTTCGCTGTTTTAAGGTGAAAACACAATGCATGAGTGTTGGATGAAATGGGATTTCCTTCACTTTGTTAACTAAATTAAAATTAAACAAGTCATCTAAACTCCCTCGTTGAATTTTGAAGTTAAAATGCAGTAAAAAGATGATTAAAAGGATGGCTAATTTAATAATGGAAGCCAATGTTGCATTGGAGGTCAAACCAAATACAGCAGGAATTAGCATGCAGATTTATTCATCATTGACAGCAGGAACACTTCTTATGTAGCTGTTTACATGCATCATGTAACTCTTATAGGTTCAATTCATATTTCCTCTTTTAAAGTGTGAATTAAAAAAAACTCATTGCAAACTGAATAATGACGATGCATGTAAAAAGCAAGTTATCTTTGCAGTAAAAGAAAAATAAATTATTTGAAACTTTTGAAAGGAAAGAAAAATAAAAGCTGAGGGAGACACAGGAGGATGGATTTAGTGTTTGCATCATTCAACACCAACATAAAGGAAAATGCATCTATAATGCAAGTGATGAGAACACTCAAAGACTCAATGGGTGGGGAGGAAGATACGTACTTTCAGCAGCTAGCAGTCCTAGAGACAGCAGAGCGGAAGAAAAACACCACAAAAAGAGAGGCTAATATTAGAGGTTTGCTGCAAATGTGGATTTTTGTGTTTAACGCCTTAGAAGGAGAGAGGAAAAGATAGAACACAAGAGAGGCAGCAGTGTGCGGAGAGGAGGAGGGGAAAATAAAATAAGAGTAGCTGCTTAAATGCTGGTGGGATCTACAACCGGTCGAGCCAATGACCCGTCTGCTGCTCTAGAAGTGCAAAAATAAACCTGCAGGAAGCATAATTGCAACAGAGTGCCAACCTCAGCAGAACTGACATATTTGATGCTTTTGGTTTGTCTGGCTGCAACAAGTGGTTGAGCCTTTCATTCGGCGCTGCTAAGAGAAAAAGGGTTCAGCATGCCATATAGGGCTCTTTTTATCACAGGAAGTGAAAGTCCAAGTCGAAGACAAAGAAGGTGGTTTGGTAACAGATGTCTCCCTTAAACAGGGAAGTCCTTCACATACAGCTGACTCTCACAAGATGCAACTGGAATAGAAACCAGAGTTGCTCAGACTTACCCAAAAACCTTACATATTTTTGTTTTCGTTTTTTTTTTATGCATAATCATATCGATACGTTGCATCACTGACCCTGACATCATGGCAAAGCTAGAAATTTCTGGAATTACGTGGCGACAGTGACGTCAGCGACATTTGGTGGTTTCGGTGGAGGTCGTGCGATCGTTCGGAGAGGAGGCTCGTCTAAAACATGTTTACCTGAGGAGGTGGGGTCATCAGAGAAGTCGTGGAGCTCCTCAGGGGGGTCCCCATAGTAGGAGTTAAATTTGTGGCTGGACACAGCAGCCAGCACTGCACCCTGGGAAACACAGAGATCAACCATGAGGTGCAAAGAGCAGCGGAGGTGACACTTCCTCCTAGCGCAGATAATGCTGATTCTGCTGAAGTCTAATCTTATTCTAAAATCAGCACTCTGCTGACCTTCAGCTTCCTCCTGGCGTTGAACTTCCTCAGCTGTTCCACAGTCTCAGGAAGATGGATCTTGTAAGCATACCTGTCCCTCTCCTGGAGTATAAAACAAAGAAAAAACAAACAAGAACAAGCGTTAAGACTAAAGGATGTGAAAGAACAGCTGTGGTTTTTAAGCAGAAGAGTGTTATGGGGTTTTTTTTGAGTCAGCATCAGAAAGGCCAGTGCTTGAAATGTTAGTCGAGCCGCCAAACTTTACTCATAGTACAAAAACCAAACACCTGCTACTCATTTTGAACCTTTAAAAGATACTTGACCTGATTTAAAATACGGTTACCACCAGCAACCTGAGAGTGTGTTTGTGTGTGAATCGGCTCACCTTCAGCCAGGGGTGGTTCAGAGCCTCGTACACTGTGATTCTCTCTGCAGGGTCCAGCATCAGCATGCGCCTCACCAGATCCTTGGCGCTCTCTGAGATGTGAGCCCACTGCCGTGGGTTCATCTGCACAAGTCCACAGGAGGACAGACACATTTACAAACACCGGAAACTATCAGTGCTATAATAGAAAAACTAGTTAAAAAATGCATTTATTCTGAAAATCCATGACTTTTATTTGACACCACCTGAAGTAAAGTTGTTTATAAGAGTCCAGTAGTGTGCTCCAATGTAAAAAATGATGGCTTGAAAATAAAATAGTCTTAGCAAAATTAAAATGCCTTCAGATGTTGGCTAATAAGTAAACAAACGGCACAATTTTGCAGGTTAGTATGAAGCAGCAAAAATATCCAATGCTAATAAGCTAAACTGGCAAAGAAAGCTTTGATCAGGGAAACAACATGGAGGACTGAGGTAAACCTGGAGGAGCTGCAGGGACCCACAGCTCAGGTGGCCTAAACCTGGACAACAGATTTTAAAACTCTTAAGGCTTTTAACTCATAGCCTCTGTAACCGCCAAATCTGTCTCTGTGCACAGAGGTTCTGCAACCTTCGTCGTGCACCTTTTTTTTTTCTTTCTTATTTTTATTCTTTTAATTTTATTTTTATTCCTTGCATCTTTTCCTCCTTGTTTGCACCTTCTTTAATTACTATGCCAATATATATTTCAATATATTTCTCAGCTGTGAGATCAATAAAGCTCATCTAATCTAATCTAATCTAAAAATCCTGACCACATGTCCGACGGTCGTAAACCAGCGGAGACCTCAGGCAGAAGTGCGCAGACAAAAAAGCAGCTGTGATTGGTACTTGGTATGCCTTTCCAGCTGTCTGTGTGGTCGTCCTTCTCGATTCGGTGGCCAGGCGCGTCATTTTTAAAAATCGGGGAACAACTAGAATAGGCAACTACGACCAAAGGTTAATCGGTCTTTTTGTGAACTCCACTAACAGAACCTGTTCCTCTTCAATGTCTAGCAATTCTAGATCCATCTATGTGACCGTGATATCTTACAGACGCGCCATTGTTGTTTTGGAAGATAAACACTGGCACTGGCGCCGCCGAAGTTCTTGTGAGTTCTCGAATAGGCTCCCCCTTGTGCTTTGGCAGGAAACTGCTTTGCGTCCCTAGAAATTCCACACCGATGGTGCAGAAGCATACCAGCAAAACTGGTTCGCGACCAGACGCAAGCGACATTTGATGTGTGCGGATGCAGAAGTCTAATCTGCCCTTTAGGAGATCAATCACATTCATCAGATGATTGTTTATAGCTTAAGCCTTATGAGGTGGATAAACACAATGCACCACCCCCATATCAGGGAAACATGGCTGTGGAAGCTTCTCTTCAGAAAAAAATGGAGCGCGGGCGTGCTTTGGTGGCGCAGTGGTTAGCTCGCATGAACCATGTACGGGGGCCTTAGTCCTTGACACGGGCGACCCAGTTTCAAATCTGGCCTGTGGTCCTTTCCTACACGTCTCTCCTCTCTCATACCCCCTTTACAGTCAGCCTACTGTCGTGAAAACGTGCCACTAGTGCAGTAAAAAAAAGGTAGCGTTAGAGATTTATCCAAGTTCCATCCTGCTTCCCTCTAAAAACAGGAGCATAATACACAGCAAAAACTGAAAAACCCCTGAAAATAGAGCAGAAGCAGGTATTTCTATAAAACTGATATGGTAACCAAAGGCTAACGCAACATTTCTTGGAATTAAGTTTGAACATGAAACATAAAAACAAAAACCTCCAGATTCATTGCTCTAACACCAGTAGACAAACCTTGGAACGTAATTAAAGTTGGTTTTACATTCTTTCCATTAAATCAAAATACAAAATGACATCATCAGGTGATTATTTTGAATTGTCCGCCTTATGTAACGTTTGTGGTTCGACTAATGTGAACTTTTCTGACATAATTAAAAGCTCAATGTGATGCGAAATACTTCAAAGTTATTTTTGTAATGCTTCTAATGAGCACATCCAATATGTCTGGGTATTCCGTCTGTGGACTCTACCTTGTATTTGCCCTTAATGATGGCCTCAAACAGGCGCTCCTTGGTGCCATAGAAAGGCAGGCAGCCAGAGAGCAGGATGAAGAGGATGACACCACACCCCCACACGTCCACAGGTTTACCGTACGGCTCCCTCTTCACCACCTCTGGGGCCATGAAGTGAGGCGTCCCGACGCGACCTGACGGCAGCAGGGAGGAGAAAAAAAAGAGAAAAAAAAAAAGATAAAGCTGCATCTATGTGGAAGTAAGAGTGGAAATGAAATCAGATGCATTAGTGCAAAGCTGCTTTGAAGATAAAGGCCCTGCCGGATGTGAAAATGCAACAGCTGCAGCAAATGCAGATTTGCACTGATTGGGTTTAGTTAGGCTAGTTTTTAGATTTAAAATGCAATTATTTTTTTTTTTTTGTTAAAGCAGAAAATGATACCTAGATTTAATAAACATATTAAAGCATTAAAGAAATAATGGTATTTCTAGCAAGTTGAACCAAGTGGGTTCAGAGGAAGAAAAGGAAGTGGGGGGTGATTGAACTTTTTCTAAGCAGGAAAACAGAAGTGTGCATAAATGGGGGCAAAAGTAAAAGGAAACTAAAATATTTGTACAGTTTTTCTGCTTATTTTCAGCCGTTTCTTCCTCCACAGCACAAATCCGCGCACCTGCAGCAATAAAGTTTAAAGGCATTCTGTTATTCCTTAAAACCTAAATAGAGGACGCCAGGTTCTAATTTCATATAAGAGTGAATTTATATCAAGACACTAAGGGTGTTTCCACACCTGCAGCTTTAGGTTGACCTAAATTTAGTCCCGTTTGGGTCAGTTTGAAAGCACGATCGAGACTCTGAGGTGAGACTCCACCCTGCAAGTGTGTACATTGAGCTCTGTTACTTTTTTAGCAACTCTTCCAGGTTTCAGCTGGTTATCATGCAAGTGTGATGTTGTCTGAATACTGAAGCAATGTGGTTCCAACTGACAAAAAAAAAAAAAATCTGGTGTGAAAGCAACCATGCTAACTAAAAAAATGAAACGCTGTATAATTTTAACATTCAGAGCTGCACAAAGCGTGTGAAACGCTCCATATTATCATTAAATAACTTCGACTAATATGCAAACAAAAGGTTTCTTACTGTAGATCCGGCTTTTAACCACAGCTGTTGCATTCTTAAAGGTTTTTTGATGCATTAGACATTTGTTTACTAGTTTTAATGAGTACTGAGAATCATTGTGTTGTTGAATCACAGAGTTATTCAGTTCAACCCTCATTTGAATAATCTACCCATCATTGCAGCTAAATAGCTAAAACATTAAGTTCCAACTTAAAAACGTTTCCCAACAAGAGATCCTGTCTGTTATGTGGGCAGCTGCAAATGCGCTATTTTCTTTTATTCGTCTCCTTCTCTACACATTTCTAAGTTTAAAAAGTGACATTTGTGTTAAAGAAATAGTCGGTTCAACACAGGTTGGATCATCAAAGATTCCTGCATAAGAACTGTGCTAAAAAAAAAATCCAAGCGTGCTAATGAAATACACAGAAACTTCAAACTTAAATCTCTTGTTTTAACATCACAGTCTAATTGTCTAATTATTCCACCTTAAAAAACAAGTGTAAATAAAAACAAAACATTATTCCAGTGTCATAATTAGCTATTTCAATAGAGGATTTAAAAAGTAGTGTTTTTCTTAATAGCGATAATTCTGCCAACATTTTCTAATTTTCCTGATGTAATAATCTATGCTTAAATGCTGTGTAATTATTAGCTATAAGCAGAAATCACTGTGATACACAGAGGTAGGAATTCAAGACATCCTTCTCTATAACTAGCCTATGTAATGTGTTTAACAATATATAGTGAAATAATTTCCTCTGTTGAGTGGTTCTGCAAATATATATATATATATATATATATATATATATATATATATATATATATATATTTTCTTAAAATAGGTGCATTTGTTCTTTAATTGAGGAGGTAAGTGAGAAACGTTTCCAATGGAACAAGACAATTTCAACATAAAATAAGAAAAACAATTTCATTGTCTGATTTCAAGTGCATATTATCTAATTATTATAGTTTAAGAGTAAAAATACTTATTCCATTGACAGATGATGTTATTTACTTATTCAAATTAAGGGTAAAAACACTTGATTTAAGACATTTTACTTATTTCTAGATCGTTTTTTGCAGTGTTGTTCTGCAACTCTTTCACTAGATGCCATAAAAATTCAACTTTCGGTTACATTTGATAATCTAATCAACTTTAAACTTTTGATTTTCCTTTATTTATTAAGTGTATGGATGTCTACGGTGAGGTGTGATGCTCTGTACCTCCAGCTACTAAACCAGACTCTCCCAGCTGGATTGCAACTCCAAATCCTCCCAACTTCACTGGAGCAGAGTTCTCTTTTGAAGCCAAAAGCACACAATGAGGCTGCAAAAGAATAAAAGAAATGCATCAAAGAGGACGAACTGAAAGACAAGTCAAACTGCAGACAGGGTAAATGTGGACCAAGGGTCTGATGGATTAAAAAAAAAAGGATTTGTTGGACCAGCATTAAACCACATTTTCCTCAGCAGCTCTCTGCAATCTGCTGAGCGTTGCGTTTCTGGTTCTTTGCAGAAGTGCATGGTGTTTACGTGCTGTAATGCTTTGCACCTTAGTTTCATATGACAAACGAGAGAGAGAGAAGAAAAAAAAAAAACAGGCTTCTGCAGGGAACCATAATGTTAACACCATGCTTTTGAAACTGGGTGAAGTTTTCAGATGTTGATAATGGAGTGCATTAATTAAGCTGTTGGTTTGTTGCGTTTCGTTTCCATTTAATGTCTCCCTCTTAATGTCAGGCTGTGTTTTGTTTTAGCTCATTAGTTGAATTCAATTCACTACTTTGAAATACCATTAACTCATCGCTTAGGATACTTCTTTTTAAACAAAGTAGTTTTAACACTAATGTAAATGGATGCATTTCAACATAATATGCATAAACAGGTTTCAATGCATAAAAATTACCTTAAAAGTTAAAGTATATCCTTATACTATTTAAAAATATAGTTACATTAAGCAGCTTGTTTAGTTTGGCTTTTGCAATTTTTAAAGAACTGACCAGGCTGAGTCAGGTTTAAAGGCGCTCAGAGGGATTTATAGCCCCAGTTCTTATCACACCCCTCACTTTGCAGAAATGACCTCATCAGCCACCTTTGCTTTTCTAAAATAACCAAGGTGTAAAAAAGCTGTTAATTTCTTACTTTCCATATCTAAAATAAATCTTAAATCCTAACAATTCAGTCTTAAAAACTGAATGGCATATTTAGTTAGCCCAGCGTAGGGTACTTTTACTTTACGTTGCTGACAATTGTATGCAACTTTCAACAATCCAACTGCGATTATAATGTGAAGTTTGAGCATCTGGAAGCATTTAATCTGGCAGCAAACAAAACGCAATTTTCAATGATTTTGAAATCACAGAGGTCCTCAACTTTGATCATGTTACATTTATTAAGACTAAGAAACTGCATCTTTTGCACCTTTTTCCACATACTACCTCTTATTGCTTATATTTAAGCTAGGGATGCACGATATTGGGATTTTGGCCGATATCCGATATGCCGATATTTTTAAAATCACGTAGCCGATATCTATACCGATGTTAAAGCTGGACAAAAATAAGTAGTCATTGAAAATAGCAGTTTTGTTATCCATTTCTGACACTTTGAAAAATAATATACTCAAATATATTTTCATATACTGATATCAAATTGATTTTTAAAAACGCACTATCGATCTATTTTACTTTCAAAATCTCGTGAAATTTCATCGTTCTGTTACAAACTCTTGTGATATTTTGCAAATTCTTGTGAGATTTTGTTAGTAAAATAGGTCGATACCGCGTCAATATATCAACATATAAAAATATGGCAAAATTTCGTGAATTTTCAGGGGATTTCGTAGCATAACGATGACATATAGCAATATTTCATTAGTAAAAGAGATTGATATGGTGTTTTTAAAATGGCAATATATCAGCATATGAAGATATTGTGATATTTTAATGTATCAATATTTTTTCCCTCGTCTTTAAAAGTTTAGAAGTCTGTAAAAAAGAAGTTTTTGAGGAAGAAGAAGTAGTATTTTTTTTTTAGAAACTCAGAAGCTGATCAAATATCGGGTTAAATATCGGTGGGGTGGCCGATGTCCGATATTCAGTTTTAAGGCTGATACAGGCCGATACCGATAGGGGGCCGATTATATCGTGCATCCCTAATTTAAGCCACTGGTTAGGTTGCGTTAATATCTTTAAAGTGAGTTTGCTGCAAGAAAAAAAGAAGAAACTTCCAGATGGCAAGCAGATATATGGATGTAAGTAGAAATAAACACTTTTCAAAAAAGAGGCTACAGTAAAGTCTTGCAACAATGAAAGTTTGGACAAGAAAAATTTAAAAGGAAACGTAAAAAAACTGAATCCCTGGAGTGATACATCTACATGTGTTTGGTTTGTGAAAAAGAAAATCACAATTATTGAGTAAAAATAGTCGCAATTTGGATTTTTGTCAAAATCATTCAGCCCTACTGAACGAAATTTTACATTTCTGGTGTCACATGTATATTTTTTGTGCTTCATAAATTAAAATCAACCATATATTTAAACTAAAAAAAGCTAATTATAGTTCATAAATTCTAACCTTGGGGGAAAAAATAACCCAAAAATCAAATAAATTCTTAAAGCTTTAGTGCTCATTATGAGATTATTAGTTGTGTTGGTAGTATTTGTACATTAAAATATTGAATTTTGCTGTTGCTATCATTATCTGTGTGAAATTCCTCCACTACGTCCATCAGCAGGTGGATAATCCCTGCAAATCTCACTCTAGTTTGGTGCTTAAACAAATACAGATTAACGCAGAGTTGTTGGGTAAACAAGTTAGAACATTTGGAAATAGAGCAAGGCTAAACGCATCGGCGGGTCGCTATTATTAGGTCGTCAAAACTGCTTAAGCCTGCAAAGTGTTAATTTTACACAAAATTTAACAAGAAAAAAACACCTTAAAAAACTGTATCGTCACTTTGTGCAAACAGTCCCAAGCAGGATAATGTGGGATCATGATTACAGAAGGAAACTGATAGTTGATAATAGTTTTTAATTGATGTGTGAGGGAAAAATAGGTTTTCATGAAAATAATCCTTTGTCGGGCTGGTGGTGGGTTTTACTTCCTGCAACATACTGGGTAGCGCCGGTGGTGGGGGGAAATGCTTACAGATTCTGCAAGATACATAAACGAAGAATGAGTGAGAGAGGAAAAAGAGAAGCAGAGACAAGAGGACTGACACACACCGACTGATCAGATCCGTGACAGAGAAGGCAGCGAATACGCTGCTGGAGTGACTCATTTACAGACTGCAGATAAAGGTGAAGTCTGCCAGAACTTGGCTGCTTGGTCCAGTTGTGCGCCTGGGTTGACAACTGCTCTGCTGGGGGGGATTTACTGCACTTTGTTTTCCAAGAAAACCGATTCTCTACCAATCTGATGGAGGAAATCGCCCACCAGAACACTGCTGATCCACATCCATTCTGTGCCACCTTTAAACCACAGCTGAACTAAGCCTCGCTTCAAAGACGCATAGATGGTAAGTTCTTACCCTATAATAAGCGTTAACTTCAGCTTAAAATGCATTCAAACTTGGTGACTTTATTAGAAAGTTTAAATGCAGAGCAGGAGCTTCCAGTCTGCAGGGTGCTTTCCCTTTTTAATGTCAAAGATACCTTTTGGTTTACCGTATCGCAGGAGGATTACAGGGTAAACTTTGCGAATTTGCTGACCTATTACTCACTTGTTTGAACATTAGTTTCGTAGCATCATAGGTCTGGTTAAAAGTGACTATTTTATGTAAAAGCAAAACTGAGCTAACCACAAGTTTCTGCTCTCTCTCTCTGCAGAGCGTGCTGCTGAATATCCTTGAACTCGTCACAATCAACACAAAATGACCACGCCGCTGTTACCTGGAAGTTCTCTACCACCTAACGCTTCCTTCTCTACCTCACCGGCGTCCATATCCGTTTCCGTGCCGTCCTTCCTGCAGAGCAGCTCCCCATTTGTTACCTCCAACGCCACGCCGCCTAACTGCGGTGGGAACCCCTCCCTCAGTGTGCCACTGGCCGGTTTCTACATGCTGTTCTTTGTTTTAGGGCTCTTGGGGAACCTGTTTGCTCTGTGGGTGTTCCTCTTTGTGCACTCTCGCCATAATTCGGTGCGTGTGTTCCTCATCAACTGCGCTGTGGCAGATCTGGTCCTCCTGGCATGCCTGCCCTTCAGGGTGTTTTATCATCTCAATGGAGACAAATGGGAATTGGGGCAGGTGGCGTGCAAGCTGGTGGGCAATGCCTTCTACATGAATATGTACATGAGCATAACGCTGCTGGGCCTCATCAGCCTGGATCGATACGTGAGGCTGAAGGGGAGAGGACAGGGTAGGCAAACCATATGGAGGAGGCTGCGTGGGCGCGGGCAGCTGTGGGGCTGGGTGGTGTGCGGGAGCGTTTGGAGCATGTTTCTGGTCGGAACGCTAGTCATGATCACAACGAAAGAGGACAAAAAGGACGAGAACCATTGCTTCCAGTACAAGAAACGCCGCAACGTCGCTTGGAAGGCCTACGTTAATGGAGGATTGGTGCTGCTCTTCTGGTTGGTCTTCATTCTACTGGTCATCTCTTACGCCAAAATCGCCTCTCAGTTGCTTCAGTTGTCGCAGAACAGGCCTGAGCTTCCTAACGCACAGAGATACAAGAAAACCGCCAAGAAATCCTTCTTTGTCCTCTTTCTGTTCACGGTCTGCTTTGCACCGTACCATGCCTTCCGCCCTGTATACATCCTATCCCAAATGAGCTCCGAAGACGACTGCAACTACCTAAAGATGGTAGACCGCACCAATGAGATCATGCTCCTGCTGTCCACCTTTAACAGCTGCTTGGATCCAGTCATGTACTTTCTCTTGTCCGGCTCAGTGCGCAGAACCGCTCTCAAAGTTATTGGACATCGGTTCGGCAACCATCTTCCCTTCCTTCAGGAGGGAACATACAACAGCTCCACCATGGAGTACAGACGGCCGTCTGTGCCGCTGGCTTTACACGACCAAGTCCTCAACAATCCTTCACTCACACCCAGAACCAGCTTCTGCATCATTAACACCAACCTTCGCCGTACAGGAACTACACTTACTCCCTCTGGCCACCAGTGATCAAAGCTCATCAGATTGTGTCATGTTAGAACTCTCAAAGCATAACGACACGCTAAAGGCTAGTTGATTCTAAGCCGCTCAAATTTCAAAGAACGTTACAACCTTTACGTCGCTAGTTTTTATTATTAATTATATTGTTTTTCTGTAACAAAAATACTAGAACTCACGTGCATGGTCTTTGCTTTTCAAATGGTAATATTTGTTTGGAAAAACGGATGTTTGAAATTGTATTTTATTTTTATTTTATTTTTTTTGTTCAAATATAAAGTTGTATTCCATTCATTTTTACCTTAAGTATTAAAACAGGATACAAACAAAGGATAAAAAGCTGCAGTTCTCTTATTAAAATTTAAAAAAAAACTTGATCCGGTGTCAGAAAGGAAATACAGACTGTGAGGTTTCTTCAATTCACCGCACTTTGCTGCAGATACAGCATTAGGTTTTTTTTCTGAGGGGGCTTCTACCAGCTTTGCACTTGAGTTTTCCCCAACAGCTCAAGTTCAATCCCACCGGATGGAGATTGTCTGTGCACATCAACTTTTAGGCCTCGTCATACATTCTAAACCGCACTAAAATATTAACTTTGACATATCCCCATATAATAATGCAGCTGCATCCTTGTTTTGCATATGGGTGGTTTTTAGGACAAAAGGTTCAGTTTTGTGGTCTCCTTACTGAACTTTGATGCTATCTCTGCATCTCTAGTTGTGTTTCCATTACAAATGTGCGTAAAACTATTTGCTAATTTCTAAAATGCATATTAAATAAGTCATAGAATTTCATATGAATATGTTTTTTGACACCATAACTCTTAAAAACAGGTAAACAAATACATGGATATAACCACATGAGATATGTTCGTATTTCAGCCACAGCTCTAGTGCTCATCATCAGTAATTATATGTAAAAAGTAGTCTAACGAATCCAAATATAGCACGTCTTCATCCTCAAACAACCTCTAGTCTTCCTCTTCTTCTTTGTCGTTGTAAAAGGCAGTAAGGTCTGCAGATTGTGTCAATCATGTGATGCAAAAAAAAAAAACTGTTTAATGCAACTGAAAAACACCCAATGTGTTAAAACGTGTGCTGTACTTCGTTGGCGCAGGTGTCAAGTAAAGTACAAATACTTTGTTACTATACTTAAGTACACTTTTTAGCTATCTATACTTTACCCCATTACTTTTTTTTCTTCCTACTTCTGATTTCTGCTCATTACATTTTCACACAAGAATCTGTGCTTTCTATTTCTATTTGCATCTGGCTGTTTTTTTTAAAGGGAACTTTATACTTTTATACTTTAAGTAGTTTTTGCAGCACATACTTTTTCACTTTTACTTGAGTAAAGAGGTCAAGTTGATCTTTTAACTTTTACCAGAGTGTTTTTAAACTGCAGTATCTATACTTCTACTTAAGTAACAAATGTGTGTACTTTTGACACCGCTGGTGGTTAACGCGCACAAGTCATGTGCAGATTAGTGTTTCGTCAAGCAAGTTTATTCACGTAATTACAATCTGTACATTTTGATGGTTACTGGAAACGCAGCTTTAGATGATATCAGCCACCTTCAGTTCAGCAGAAACGTCTCAATGTTTTTTTAATTGTAACATTCTCTTCAGTTAACTCCTGAATTATTATAATATGACATCACAAACGTGAACTTTCCCTATTATTTAGGTAAAAGTTAAGGGCAGGCAAAACTTTATTTATCCCAAAAAAGAAAAAGTACAAAACAACTGAAGTTTAAAGTAATATCCTCACTAAATAACTTAAGGTTCATGGGCAATAAAAGCTCTGGAAAGAATATATAGTAGTTTTTTAGACAAACGCTTTAATTATTTACATTTATTTCTAAAATAAAGCTTCTTCCCGGATATCAACTAAATAGACACCCAGCTTGCACTTTTTATTGTCATCATTTCATAGTTGGCAGCAGAGACATTCTAGTTTGACCAAAGTCGGGTGTTTAGAGCTTTACAGGCTAATTTACTCATTAAGATTAACCCAGTGGCTAAATCTCACCTTTACATCTCGATGAATCACATTGTTGTCATGGCAATACCGAAGGGCCTCCAATATCTGCCTCATATAGTGGCTGCAAAGGATGAAAGGAGAAAAGCGAAGCGTGTGGGCGGGGGGCATATTAAGGATAAAAAACACACCTTTTTTTGTAAGTTGCAACAACTTCTTCAATTGCATGTCCTACCTCGCCACAGCTTCACTGTAGACGAATCCAGCATCAGCTCGCTTTACAATTTCGAAACACAGGTCAGCGCCATCCATACTGAGAGAGAAAGAAGGTAATCAACCTTTTTTAAAAATACCTTTTTAAAACCTGATTGGAATAAATTCATGCACACATAAATCTGGAATCCATCTTATAACTAAAATAACTACTAAGAATTAAAGTTGGAGATTAAATGTTAAGTCCCCTGGCCTCTTAAGGCTGTGCAGGCTTGTTTTGTTATGCAGGCTCAGTATTTTTTTTATTGCCTACGAAAAATGCAAAACAGAGGCTTTTAAGATAAGATAAGAGAGACTTAATTGAGATAGACTACTGTTAAAGAAATACACTTGTCATATTGGCTCAATAGTCAAAAGAAGGTGCCAAAAAGGAGGAAAAGGTGCATGGTGGATGTACAGTGTTTTCACATATATATTTATAGATATATGTATAGATAACAGTCAGATTCTTATTCTCAGGGTTATGGCACAGGGTATTAAATAGTGATTGCACATTAGTTATTGCATATGTTATTGCACTTGTAGTGTTGCATTTTAAAGGTTTGCAGGGAACGTCTGGGTCTTGCAACTTGTCTTGTAAGCTGAATTACTCAACCAAAACTACAACCATAAAAAATTAAAAAAGGAAGAATTGCTAAAGTGAGTTATTACAGATTTAAGTTTAAACAATAAAACTGATCAACTTTTATCTGATCCATTTAAAGCAGAGCATATTAGAGGAATCAGTTTGTTTTATTTCAGCCTTTTTTAGAGCTTGGCACATTTTTCTGCAGTATCAAATTTGATAGGGTTAAATCATGAAAGTAAGAAACGAAACTAACAAAAAAGGCAAGTAATTTAATAAAGATATGTGAAGGATAATTTGAGATACATTTTTAACATTCGATGTGTTCTGAATTGTTCTAAAACATTAAAATCCTTTTTTTTTTTTTTTTTAATCAACTGCCACAAATTTGATAAAGCATAATAAAGCATCCAATTTAATCCTAGCTGCAATGCTACACACTTAAGGTTAATGTCTGATGCCAAATTGGCAAAGATTAACCATTTCCATTTCATTATTTATTTTAAAAATATTCTAAAATAGAACGTCTGCCATCATATCTAAATAATCAATTCATAGCCATGCCTATTTGAAAAAATAACCATGTGCTTATAAAGGGTGTCTTTCTCGTGGTTTGTCACTAGCTTTATGATGCACACAGTGTACAGCCTGCTTTATAAAGAGGAAATGAAAAACACCAAACATTCTGCATTCAGCTGATAAACTTAAATTTAGACTCTTTGCTGGTTTTGCTTCTGCGCTAAGTGTTACATGTACAGTTGCACTAAAATAAATAATATCTTCAATATGATACGGGGATCAGCCGCTGCGCTCTGTTAGAGCTCCGCATTTAGAACCAAGACGTACAATTCAAAGACCATGTAGAGCATGCCATCAGAGCTGTAGGTCTCCAGCAGCTCCACGATGTGGGGGTGTTTGAGCATGTGACAGATGCTGGCCTCTCGCTTCAGATCTGGAAGAGAGAAATTTTAATTTGGTTGTGAATAAAGACAATTTGTACTTAACTTTAGTACATAAACATGTTTTTCCCCCTTAAACTAAATTACAGATTATTGGTAGTGCACTCCCTGCTATTTATTTTTTATTTCAAACCACAGAAGGTCTGCCTCCCCTCTGTGTCACCACCAGAGGGGGATAAACGTTTCATTTAGTGAACAGCTTATCCATGGTAACAGCATGCACTGCTTCACAGACGATGAATAAGCTGACAGGACAAGAAGCAGCAGAAGCACCAAATTGGGATTGCACATCTGGTTCGTCTTCATCAACATCACCTCCTCTCATTGCTGCCGATTCACCAGATCATGACCGTTTCACCGTTTATTTAAAGTCTGGTGGAAGGTCCTCCCCCCTTCAAACGGAGGTGAAGGTGGTTATGAATTTTAAACGGGCTCAAACAAACGCCGCAAATCGGCTCCAGCAGATTGAAACTGCAGTGGCAATGAGACAATGTGCTTTTGTTGAGTTTCTCAGTCCATAAAAACCTCATTTACACACTCCACTTCCTGTCTGCACGACTACTGATCTTTCCGTCGTGACAGTGCAAGGGACATTACGTAACAGAGAGATGAAACCCCCGCCTCTCAGACCACAACAGAGCCCCCATTCTCCTCCCCTTACACTCATCCTTTCTCTTCTCGTTAGTTATTCGTTCTGGAGTGTAACAATGCTGCCTAACGTCCACGCCGGCCTGAAACACTCTGAGAGACACTGATGCCGTCCTCTGGGCTGATTCCAAATCACTTCTTCCACGGGTGGTTCAGCCAGACTTTGCTGGCTCTGGGAGAATGAACTTCGAAGTGAACATTACAGAACAATCTGGCCATTCTGGCTTCGAGGAATACAGATAAAATAACGGATCTAGGTTATTTTTCTATAATAAAAAACAAACCCAAAGATGGGAACATTATAAAGCACAAGTTTTCCTTTGAAAATGCATTAAATTAAATCTATGAAAACATATTTCTTTATAATCAATATAATTTTTTCCATTCCTATTAGGACTGAATAAAGTAAAAAAAACAAACAGCAGAGGAATTTTAACATTTCACTTTAGTACTAATGTGTGCTACTTGTTACTCAGTGCTTGAGCTTTCTTCATATCAGTGTCTGTGATTCACTGAGGGATGAAATTAGCCCCCAGCACACCCATAGCAGCGTAGGCTCTAAAAGATACATCAGGCTCACAGCACCTTTGGTAAAGTACTTCAAAACTCCATAAAATACACCAAAAGTTAATTTAGCTTAAGTTATAGTCCAATTATCCTGCAGGTTTGGATGTTACTCATAATAAGGACACTCTAGACTGGATCAAACATGGCTGAAAAGAGTGAAATAAGAATTATTTTCTATAGGAAGGTGCTGGGAAAAAGTGTAAATATATCATCTTTTTCTCTTTCACCTCATTTAGTTCATTTCCTTGTCTTGCTGTTATTGGCTGCGGGTCTCATCTCTGGCAGTGGCGTCGCAGATGGCGCATAATGGACGCCAAAATACACACACAACAAACACCTCAGCTTTAATCTGCCTCTTTGACGAACCTGCGCAGCTCTCAGCGTGACAAAGCACAAAACCACATGGCGCAACGAGCGCCGTGGCTAAAAATTACCATCGCCAACGAACCTCACGCAGGAAAAAAAAAGGGGGAGCAAACGTATGGTGTTTGAACAAGAACCTCGTCTGTGTGCAGTGTGTGACGTTCTGCTTGATTTGGTTCTGTGTGAAAACATGATTATACGCTCTCTTCGGGCCTTTTGTGTTTGATATCGCAGCCAGAGAGTATTTGTGGATTATTCCCAACGTTTGTTTTAACCCACAAGGAGAGCCAGGTGGGTGAGTTTATGTAACACCACAGTGAATAATCTGCAAGTTTTATTGGATATGTCCATTAAATTAGTTTCGGCTGGTAACCTCACCTTCTGTGCTGAGTCCAGGGCTGGATGTGAAGCTGGCCACATCGACTATCTTTACAGCGAACTGTTGGCCCGTGTCCCTGTTGATGCAGCGCCGGACCACGCTGAAGGGACCCCTGAAACACACACATCCCAGATCCATCAGAATCATCTTAAAACGCATTTAAACCAATCCCCATGTGGAGCTTTCTGTGATTTTAATAATGCCACACATAAGCCATGGTGAACACACACCAGCTTGGTGCAACGAGAAGGAGCTTTACTGTTTCTGACATTCAGGATCTGCAGTGCGTGGTTAGCTCCACTACGTAGCCTCCATGCTTGTGCCAGTGAGAATTACAGTGCTGTGTGGTGCAGAGCAGCTGTGAAGTCTAAAATAAAGGCTTTATTACAGAGGGAAAAAAACTTCCCACACAATTTCTTTCCAAGGTAAAGAAAATGGAAAACATTTATAGGCAAGTCTGTTCCCAACCACAGGTCCTAAAAAGCTTCATTCAGAATATAGTCCCGAAGTTTGCAAAGAATTACAGTTTTTTTTATTTTGTTTTTTTTTTACTCGAAATATCAGGGTAACATCTGAGCAGCGCTGTACACATGTTCATCTTCTGACTTTTTTCAAGAGTTTTCTTAAGCAGCCGCAAATGTTTGGAGGAAAGATGTTTCCGGCTAAAATGTGGACATAAGTCCGAACATAAGCACACCATCTACACGGTGATGGCAAAATTATGCTGGAGCTACAGAGTGATCCTGAAACAAACCTGCAAAAAAGTTCCAAAAAGTTTCCAACTTTCCTAAAGGACCAGCTTCTAGCAGGTTTAATTTATGGGTCAAAACGGCCTAGTCAAAGTCGTGAACCAAATCTTGGTGAAGCTCTGTTAACTGCCCTTCCCAGATACTTTCCATGCAGAATGTATGACAAGGAGTGAGCTTTTCTGCTAAATAAAATGGAGAAAGAAAATCAGTGTCAGAATGTTCGAAGCTGATAAAACAGACCTACCCCCCAAAAGACGAGTAGCAAAAATCCCAGCAAATATATATTTATATTCAGGTGAGGTGAATATAAATATATCCCTCAAAGTTCAATTTTTTATTTGTCACAAATATGGAAAAAAGCAGAAGAGGCGAATGTTAAGGCTGCAGCTAGAGGGGGAGGCATTGTTTTGACAAGGAAGAACCCTCAGTTAATAATCAGGTCTTATGAATATGACTAATTAGCATTTAAAATACGGGCATGAGGGGACTGCACTGTGAAACATGTTATCAGTTTAAAAAAAAGCTAAAAACGAGTGCAGATTTAATGATCTATTAAGGCGACAAATTAAATAAAAAGCAAACAATTTTCTGCCAGACTTCTGCAATGAATCACATGGTTCTATCCCCCCCAAAAACTAATCACCCAAAAGCAGTTTCATTACCAGCCTATGTGTAAAAAAACACCTTCCCAAACGCAACATCCAAGAAGTGAGGAAACGTTCGAGGCAGCGTTGGCTCTGGCAGAGAGAGAGCTTTAAGATATTTTAGTTAGAATTAAATTACCAACTCAACCACAGGGCTTGTAGTGTGTAGTGTTTATCAGCAAAGCTGTCAGAATTGCGGTTTTGCACCATTCATCACTATTGGTCACAATCTACACTATCTGACAGTGAGCAAAACGGAGAAAGGACTATATATAAAACAATCTGGCTACTAAATATTTCCCTATATCACCGTATAACTTACCTAAATGTGCTGTTCTTCCTTCTAAAGAGCTATGATTATTTTTGAATGCATTACTTTGCCAGGAAGAGAGGAAAAAAGATGAGTTCATTTGACAAAACTCAGCCAATAAGGGCTCCAGTTCCATAACTGAGGGCAAAGTGTTTCTGCTAGGGGCAGCAGTTTAGAGACATTAACTCCTGACAATGTTAATAAGAAGCAATGAGATATAAACTACAAGAGATCACCTCCTGATCGTTATACAAACTCTACCTCACCTCTACTTCACCTGACTGAAAGCACAAACAGACTGCATAAAAACGCAATCCCCTGGATTAAAAAAAAATAATGGTTATTACCTTTTTTAACGCTTCTAAACTGGAAACTAAATTAAAGGATTTGGCAGAAAGTGTGTCAACAGACTGGATGGGAAAAGCTGTGTGTGAGAACGCTGGTGCATTTGCTCTCACATCTGATGCAATGATTAACCCATCCAAAACAACTGGCAGCGTGTGGACACTCCGGGTAGGAGAGGTGTAAAATAAAAGCATGGTTTCCCCTAAAGTCTGCAGGAATCCTGACCTTTACCCTCTTGGATTTATGAACTGTAGCAGCTGTGTTTACCCATCATTTAGGAAGAGGTTGGAGGTTTTTGTTTTCTCTTTGTTGCTGGGACAGGAAGAAGTGGTAATGAGAGTGAGACGTGCAGAGAGCACCATCCAATAGTTTCCACAAATTTTCTTCCATAGCTCAAATCCATCTTTTCTGTCATTTATAAATATCCCTTTCACGTTAAAGGAGTCATCACACGGAAACCTTGAGGTTTTCATGTGAGAATGTATGTTGGCGTTTTATTTCTGAAAAAACGTTTTTCCGTGTGGGTTCATTGTTCAAATCAGAGAAGCCCAGACCAGAGCTCTCCTTCTGTATTGATGCCAATCCTGAAAGCACAACACTCATGTCTCTATTCAACCAAAATTGGCGAGTCCAACAATTGGGGTCTCGCCTGCAGGCAGCCTAAAAATGTTGCAGCTGTGTAACTATTTCCCTATTGAGTAAGAGACTAGGAAATTATGGTAAATAAACCATGGCTAACTGCTAATGGTGCTAACGTCACGAACATTACATTAGCGTACAAGTCAAATCCTATCAAACCCTTTGATAAAAAACACGGGATATGAAAATGGGTCTGAATGAGCTTTATTATATTTTCTTCAGCTAATAATAACAACTTTAGAATGACTGTATAAATAAAATACCAGGTTATGACTTTTAACATCTGGGGCAAAAGGTTGTGCTTAATAAGCCAACATTAGCAAGTCATCTGCTTTAAGAACTTACTACAGTTTGGTTTGTACACTCAAATAACATCCCAGATCTATTCTCATTAAATTCATTGTTCTGTTAGCCTAGTAAACTAGCCCCACCTGCCAGCGTCCAAAGTCATTTTTGTCTGTGAGTGGCCTAGCCTCGATTAATGCCCCAGGCCCTAGAACTGGCGGACCAATCACAACGTAGAGATGTGTTTTGAATTTCTGGATGCAAAGCAGGCGGGGTTTTGAGGGCGTGACGACAAAGTTGCGCGACGCTGGAGAAAGCACAACAAGGAAGATGGCAACAACTATCAAACCGTTCTCTTTTGACTCAGCTTTGGAATCAGTTATGGAAGGATTAGACTTGGGGTTTTCATTGAAACGTGAGCAGGAAGAGGCTCTACACTCATTCATTTTTAAGAAGGGCGTATTCGCCATTTTAATGACAGGCTGTTTGTTTACACTCCCCCACCAGCTTTCTGACTACGTCACAGTCAGTTGCGCTCATTGGTCAGAGCGTTGGCCAATAGGCACAGACATGGTTTGAAAAACAACGGGTTGTTCTGTTCCAACAATCTTCCGATGTCTCGTTCATCGGGGCCAGACAAAATTACACATTTAATCTCACATTTAGTCTGGTTTATCGGGCTATTGTTCTGTACAAAGTTGAATGTGCTAACAAAAATCATCAATGGAAATCAAATACCAAAGGAGGCCTGGATTTGGAGTCACACAAGATATTGAAATGGAAAAACACACTATGATCCAACGTTAATGTAATGTCCTTAAAACAGGTCACATTTGGGGCTCATTATTGTGTTTGGCCTCCATGTGTCTGTATGACCTCTCTACAACTCCTGGGCATGCTCCTGATGAGGTGACGGATGGTCTCCCGAGAGATCTCCAACCGGACTAAAACATCTACCAACTCCATGGAACAAGACATGACATCCCAGACGTGTTCAATCAGATTCAGATCTGGAGAATGGGCAGGCTAGTCCATAGCTCTAAGTCTGTTATCCTGCAGGAACTGATGACACATTCAAGCCACATGGCATCGTGCATTAAGCCTGGTTTATGCTCAGAAACCAGGTCATCTGCGTGTGTGTCGCATTTAACGCAGATATGGAAAAGTGCAGCAGACAACGTGGCAGGGAGGAGAGAAAGGAGGCCTCGGATTGGTCAATTCTAGATCCACTCTACACTGTGCATATTTCCTGTTTGGTTCCTAATGGCAGAAACTCTGGCTGTAGTGCCGTCCACAACGCCTGGCACACCTCGGACACCCTGGATACCATGCAGGAAGCTAGCTTGTAGCTCTGTGCGATGGTGTGTTGGTTTGCACCTGAAGTCAAAACACGCAGCGCCACGGCCAGCCTTTTGGGAACACCAACCGGTGACCCGTGTGTCGTCCGGCATTGGATGAGGGGTTGTAGACGGCGAACAAGCTCGTCAAACCGACACACGGACACCCATAGTCCTTGCTAGTTCCTAAATTGTCCCTCTTGCGTTGTGCCGTGAAATATTGTGCATAAATCAAAAATATCTGCATCATACCTGCAACAAGCTAACTGTGACACACTGCTGCGGGAGTATACACAGCCCTTTAGGAGGAACCCAGGGCCAACTACACCAGCATATGGTTTCACAAGGGGTCTGAGGATCTCATTTCAGTATCTAATGGCAGTCCTCCTGCCCCTGGTGAACACATGTAGGGCTGTGCGCCCCTCCAAAGAAATGCCAACCGACACCTTTACTGACCCACTGCCAAACCGGTCATGCTGAAGGATGTTTCAGGCAGCAGATCACCATCAACGTCGTCTCCTGACTCCTGTACATGTAGAGTACATGTAAGAGACCAAGACTCCTGCACGGTTTTGGGTTTTGTCACAACACCGCCACTACACTTACTGATACAGTAAACCTTCTTGCCACAACTCATATTGATGTGCCATCGTGGATGAGCTGCACTACCTGAGCCACTTGTGTGGGTTGTAGAGTCTGCCTCATGCTACCATGAGTGTGAAAGCACCACCAACATTCAAAAATGACCAAAACATCAACGAGAAAGCATAGGTAATGAGAAGTGTTCTGTGTTCCCACCTGCAGAACGACTCCTTTATTGAAAGTGTTTTGCTAATTGCCAATAATTTCCCCCCGCTTTCATTCCATTTAAACAACAGCATGCAAAATTGATTCTCAGTCAGTGTTGCTTCCTAAGTGGACAGTTTGATATCCCAGGAGTTTGATTTCTTTGAGTTCTATTGTGTTGTTAACGTGTTCCCTTTATTTTATTTTTTAACAGTATATTTCATCACAGTTAGACTTAATCTTTTCAAGAAAGAAACAAAACATTCCTTTGAATCCAATACTAGGTTCTGCTCCAAAACTCTAAAAAGAAGAGTTTCTCTGTGAGAAGTTGGGCGTTTCTGAGAGCTAGACAAGGCTCTGTTTTAAGCAAATGGTACAGGTCACAAAGAACTTCTTGATTCACATTCCACTTTATTCATTTTAAATACAAGAATGCAAAATAATAAATAATTGTGGATGAGAATTATTTCTAATAAATGTTCATATAATAATAAACAATAGCTGACAGTTTTCCATAGATGAATGGATGGACACAAAGAAGAGATTATAAAACAATACAATTACATTAGGTCGAAATTAAAAAATAATGAAATTTCTTTAATGACTAATTGCAGAGAGTGAAATTCATAATGTAGAAACAACACACATAATTTACACCTTTATTTCCTGTATTTTTTTTATGATTATGGCTTAAGGATCATTAAAACTCTCAGTAAATTAGAATCCTAAAAAGGATGAATTAAATAGAACGGTTCTGAAAAGAAATGGGTTCCTGAAACCCCTTTTTAATTTCCATGCACCCACTACATGGCTGGGGCTCCTTTAGCATGAATTACTGCAAAGCAGGCATGGAGGCAATCAGTCGGTTCAGCTCAGCTTTAAAAGAAGCTTTGGTTATTTATGGCAGCCTTCAGGTTATTTGCATTGTTTGGGTATAGTGTGTCTCCTCTTCCTCTTCACCAGACTCCATGGATTCTTCATGGGGTTCAGGTCAGCCACATTTTCAAGCAAGTAAAGGAACTCCACGGTCAATGAACCCTCCTGCTGGTGAATGAAATCAGCTTCCACCTTAAGGTATGAAGAGTTCTTTAATGTCCTGGTCCATTGTTGGTTGGACTGTGGGCTCTAAAAAGCCCTGTTGTAAAAAAAATTGCTGATATTTGCTTTAAAATGTACCTATATTCAGATATTGCAAGAATGAATACAAATTTTCACCAAACAATTTTCTTTTTCAGTCCTGAAATCAAATTCCAGACTTTTCCACACTGCAAAGGAACCCTGTTAGTATGCTAATAAATGTCACGACCACAATCAAGGATGAACCTGCTTCATCAACCTCAATTGTTGCAGTAGCTGAGAAAATCTGAGAAAACTTAAACGTCGATTTAAACGTTTTTTTTATCTCATAAACTGAATTTAAAGTGTCCTTATCTGGAATAAATACATTTTACAATCATTTACCCACGAAGAGAAGTGTAGAGTCATGATTTTGTGAAGTGTTCTCTCAAAAGATGAGGGAACAAATGAGCAGTGATATGAGGCCTGAGTGAAAGAAAGGGAGGGGAGGGGGGGCCACATGCCATTACTGACATCACTGCAGCTGCACTCGATGGGCTCACATAAAACACCCACATGCCAGCTCATATCCGACGGCGGCAGCCATCAAACATCAGGCTTCACAGGCTGCTGCTTGGCTCGTTTCACCTTTCAGCAGAAATACAAGAGCGACTGTACGTTTGTGACCACTGTTCCTCGATGCCGTGTGCTTTTTATTTGTGCCTTCCTCTAAAATACCTAGAAAGTTCAGTGCGATGTCACTGCACATCATTTTCACACCTTTGTTCAGTAACTTCTGCACATTCCTACAGACTATAGAATACAGGACAACTGTAATTGGCCAAAATATATCGAAAACTTAAAGAGTTTAAAGAAAAAAACAAGGATTTTATTTAAATAAACATAATATAAGCTCAGATGTTTTGGAGAGGAAAATCTAGAGGATAAATTCCTTCAGACTTGGCTTTTCGCTTCCCAACGTTTAGGGTTTTCCTCTAGTGGCAGCGAGCGATAGCATCCAAATTCCTTTACCAGACCTTTACATCATGGAAAAGAAAACACACACAGAACCATTGCATTCCTTAAAAACATTAGAAAGGGGGAACAAAATGACTGACAAAGCATCAATACCAACAAACTGTAAAAATATTAAAAAGGATCTTGTTATATTTCTAAAATTAGAATAGTTTTCCAGACGATACGTTCCTGTGCGTTCTCAGGTTGTAGCCATTTGATAATTACTTTGGCGAACCCCACAGAGCGACTATCCTCCCTATTAGTAATATCACCTTGCAACTAGAATCCCATTCAGTGGAGAAAACATTCAATTGATACGCTCAATAGCTAAGAATTCAAAACTGGATGCTTTAAAATGATGAAACTCAGACAAATGTTTGTTCATTAATGATTCTCTGTATGAGTTTCTAAACTATTACATCTGTAATCTCTTCATGATGGAAGAAACGAAGGGTACATTTTAACTTCTCTAGCTGAAGAAATGACAGAAAGTGATTTATTTGCTTTAACAGGAAGGATTGTGTTGATTACTTTCCCTGCAAAACGGAAGGCTACATGACCCAGACGGTAATGTGATCCTTTATTGATCTAAGCAGGAATTGCAGCTGCACACGCCTTAAGAGACAGAGGTGTGTGCACGGCCATATGGAGAACCGAGGAGTGGGTTATCCTGTGTGATGTGCTTAAAAATGTGCCACCGAGTCAGCTTTATCATGGGTTTTAAATTGAATCTTAATCTGACAAAACATCCATCTCAGTAGAATGAGAGGCAGGTGTGCTACCATATCTGTAGGAAGGCATTTTAGGAGTGAAAATTACACTTTAGTTACAATTTTAAGACTATCAACGAAATTGCAAAGCCCTAGAATATTCATAAGGAACTTTATTATCCAGCTTAGAACAAGCCAGGGGACAGATCACTTCATTGGTTTGGATTGAGTCACACAGCGCAATATTGTTGGCTGTAATGAGCACCGCAGGGCAGAAATAAAGAGCACTGAGACTCTTAATAGTGCTTCTCAACAACCAAAGCCATATTCAAACAGAATCATTACACACAAAACTGATTGAATTAACCCCAAGCTTTTCAAACAGTATAGCAGAAATCTGGAAATAAACATGTGGATTTTAAATGTGTTATTTTCACATTCTCATCTGCAGTCAATGGGCCCCTGAGAGGAGCACCCCAGATAGACAATGTACTGATATTGGTAGTTTGGGTTTCTTAAAAGCAAAAAATATAAAAATCAAGAGAGATTCTGCTTATTTTAAAGTGACGTTTATTAAAGATCTTTTTTTTGGATGCCTTCAGCGTCCAGCTAAAGTGGTGTTTTCACTAAAAGGCAAGATAAAAACAAGGCGAGTGCTGCAGTGTCTCCCAGCATTATTTATATCCATAGCCAGAGGGCCATCACATTCCCAGCTCCTCTTGTCTCCATTGATCTCCCTCAGCCTCCCCTCCCTCCTCCTGCTCTGCTGAGGAAAAGTGATCCCCTCCTTCTAGCCGCAAAACATCCCAAGACACTATGGACTCTACACATTTGATCCACCAGGAGCTGTTTCACAGAAGCACTGGCTGAATAAGAGAGATCTCCTGGTCTTTTATTTGACGTTTGACTACATCCATTTAAAGCCTCAAATGTCTCTTAGATGATGTCATAACATCAGTCTCTCTTGACTGTTCTGGACTGTGAAAACATCTGAAGAATACGCAGCTAAAACCTGGTTATTCAGATGTTATGTAAAAGTAGATCAGTAGAAATAACAAAATTAAACCAGCATGTTCAACCAGAAAAATATATTTCTTGAAAATGGTTGAATTACCTCCACAGGATCTAATCTGATGACTAAACCAGTGTTTTATTCGGGTGATTTGGGCTAGGAAAGATCAAACACATGTAGGATAGTGGCCCTTATCTTGACCCATATCTAAAATTAGTCTATAACAAGAACCAAACATTTTACAAGCAAACAAATAAGCCTGTTCTTTCCATTTGCATGCTCGTTCATCCCTAAATAATCTGTTTTAGCTAACTGAAACGTAGAGATGCAGCAAAAACAAAACATTGACTTTTTCCAACAGCCCTTTGGTGTTTAAGAACCAAGCAGAGGACATATAAAAGCTTTGAAAACCTTCAACATTTTAAAAGAAAAACCTTATTTTGTAAAGGAAGCTGTCTGCTGTTCTCTCTGGCTTCTTGTCACTTTACTCCTTTGTCATTTCAGTGTTTGCAGCCTTGATTGTTTTGGAAACAAAAGAAATTGGGTTGAAAAAGGATCCTACAGAAAAAACGACGGCAATTTTCGTCTGCTTTGGAGACGTTCCATTGCTTCGTGAAAAGAACTGTCCCTGAGCTGAAGGCATAACAGCATAGACATGTCGAAAAATTTCTGATTTGCAATGTCTCATCACTAATTGTCAGCAATGGGACCTTGCATCAGTTTCAGGGACTCTAAAGCCTCTTCCCTACTGTAATTAAAACACGGGTCAACTTGCTAAAAGAAATCGGCATATGGCTCCCTTCCTATTGGCAAAAAAAACATGCCTACCCCTCGTTGGCAAGCTCCCTGGCCTCTGTCCCCCACTGCTGGTGACGTTACTACCTTGGGTTAGCGCTGATGATGTCACCAGTTCAACAGAATAAAGGAAAGTAATGGAGAGCAACATGGAAGGAAGCCAACACTTAAAGGGCGGATTATACTTCTGCAACCGCACACACATCAGGCTTGCGTCTGGTCGCGAATCAGTTTTGCTGGAATGCTTCTGCAACGACGGTCTGGAATTACTATGGATGCACAGCAGTTTCCTGCAAAGCGCTAAGGAGAGCCTATTAGAAAACTCGCGAGAACTTTGGCGGACGGTCACGGGAACTTCTTCGGTGGCGCAGGTGGGAGTGTTTATTTTCCAAAACAACATGTCTGAGGCAACGTACAAGTGGTTGTACTTCCAAACCTCTGCGATCAACCTTTCGTCGTGGTTATCCGTTGTTGTTATTACTCCTCTGTTTTTAAAAATGGCACGCCCCGGCACCGAATCGAGAAGGACAACCACACAGAGCGCCGGAAAGGCATACCAAGGACCAATCACAGCTGCTTTTTGTCTGCGCAGTTTCGCAACCATCCGACACGTATTCAGGATTTTTTTGAGGTGCGCAACTGTTGCAGAGCCTCTGCGCGGGGGGCGTGGTCGTGCAAAGAGTCAGATTTGATGGTTGCAGAGACTATGCATCAGAAGTATAAATTGGCCTTCAGTGTTTGTTCCGTTCATTTGTTGTTCCAAATCTCTCACACCGGTGCTGCGCCATGTTTAGTGAATGTAAGCAGAGTTGTTTCGGCTTGTAAGATTATACATGACTCTACCGACGCCTTTACGTTGAGGTCAATAGCATCACGTAAATTAGCTGGTCGACCCAGGTCAGATGCTCGCACTGTATGCCGATTGGAGCCGAGCTGTTTGAAGGCGATTTTAACCCGGGCACCTTGCAGATTCTTTGACACGGCTGGAGACGAGTCAGTGAGCTGTACCCACTGCTAAAGGCCGATTGTTCCCAGTTTAAACAGGTTTTTCAGCTATTGGGAAAAGGCTATAAATTAGCAGCTCTGGACTAATTTCCAATCTGAAACCAAGGTGGACAGAGCACATCACCTTGGGGCAAGAAAAGAACAGGACTATTCATGTTTAACAACCTTTTACTGACCCTCTAACAGAGTGAAACATTTCAGGAATTCTATTTTGCTCAAGCAGGACTGACCAAACCAAACATTCATTGGTTCTTGGTTTGTGCAGATTAATAAACTGAAATCTTTAAAAGGCACATCTTCAAAATATATAATGTTTTTATATCCTGAACATACAACATTTAAAAAGCCAGATTTATATTTGCTCTCTAGACAAATAAGAATACGGTTTCTTCCTTTTTGTTTTGTTTATGTTACACTACATGAAGTTAAATGGTGATTAGTCCAAGGTATCATCAGAAGAGCGAGATGTAATGCCAGACACTCCACCACTTTGTGTCTGCAGCAACAGAATATTGTAAACAACCACAACCGTCTGGCTGCAGTTCATCGTATCAATACAAATGAAATGTCAGCTTTTAAAAGAGATTACATCGACAACTTGCATCATAAACACGTGTTAGGCCTGGTGGAAATTAAATGACAACACTTATATGTCGGCACTTAGCTGCACCTCTAAGTTTCTTTCTGTATTATCATTATGTACAGATTGGGTGCATTTTTTTCTTTTCTTTTTCTACCCATCATGACATTTTAGTTATTATCCACTCCCCAACTCTAGGTTGAAATGCTTCTTATTTCAGATAGACTAAAAGGGCCTTTTTTGTCCATCTAGTCAAATGCAAAGCATTTAATTAAAGTCGTAGAGAAGCGGCTGTTCCGACCGTTGCATATGCGAATCCTCCCAAGTGGTCCACGAATTTTCAAGAGTGAATAAAGTGAATGTGATTGGTTCTTTATCAAGGGGGCAGAGTTGTTGTGGCGGAAGGTTCTTAAGCAAGTGTGATTGTGACAGGTGTCTCAGAAGCATCCGCTGACCAGTTAGCAACTTCGTGCTCATAGGTTCCCAATGGGAAATAACATTGCGACAAAGTAGCTCTAAATTGGTGACTTAGAAACAACACTGTCAAGGAACGCTATGGACAGAGGAAACATGCAAGAGGAGGACAGTTTTGTGTCGGAAGTTGTGGATGAGTCTCCTCCGTCATACATTTTTTTATCTAGAGGAGGAAAGCGGGGATGAAGATGTTGTGGAAGAGGACGCCAGGGCAGCAGAGGCTTGGTTTGGTGTAGAAGGCTTACAGCCGTACATTTTTGAGTCTTTGCCTCGCAACGCTGCCAGTTATGTTAGCTCTACGCCTGCCGAAGACACAGACATCTATCCCCTTGGACACTGGGACGGAACTCAATGGTAAAGTAAATTATTATTCCTATTTCAACCGTTGCGAATATTAGCCGCGACAAATGAATCAAGATCATATAACCGAAAAAAAATATATGATTGACAGACGACCGTTGATATATGATTGGCTGAATTTAGGTGTACAAGCTGACGTATAACTAACTGGCCTGCATAAGATGATGAGAAAAAAAAAAAACAGATTTTAAGGATTTTCTAAATTTTGGGACAATATTGTCTATGATTTGACATTTAAATATGATTTCCCTACGACTTTAAACTATTTACTATTTTCTACATAGGGCTTCTTGTGGCTCATCTCTTACTCATGTCTTCTAAACCAACAATAAACATGTTCAGGGACAGTTAGTCAAAACCCTGTAGTTGTTCAGGCACCAAAACAATTCATTATTACATCTTTCAATTAAACTCCTGGTAGTTTTTCACTGCTTATGTCAGAATAATATGTCGAACAAAAAACGAGTATAACAAGCTAATAATAGAAGATGAATAGATCCCCCTAATTACCACCTTCTTGGGTTCCTCCTGCAGATGGCTGCTAAACAGACACGCTCAGAATAGCTCCAAGCACCCAAATGTGGCTTTTAGGTAGGTGAGAGGAAAAGACTTCTTTCATCTTTCAGCCAACTGACCAGCAGTGTGCAATAAAACTAAAAACACAAGGAGTTGCAATGTTACAGTCATCCATTTCCCTTTTTAAATCACAAGAAAATCTGATTATTGCATCACTTCCTCTGGCATCCCTTGAAACTCAATGTACAGTATGTACCCAGTAACCTCACCATCCCAACTTAGGCTTTTTTTTCTTTTCTTTTTTTTTTTGCTTGCCCAGCATGTAGCAGAGGCATGTATTAGTCAGTAAAAATGGTTTGATGCTGAACCACCGGTTCACTTTTCCCACTGTAACTTAATTTCTGAGAATTTTTCAGGAGCCTTCTAATAATTTGATGATGATATGTGCTCACAACATAAGTTTGACACCCGACAAATGGTGACAACATTCCTGGAACGATCAGGTCAAGATTCTAATCAGACTAATGACCCAGTTCAGTCTTATATAAGCCCCCCAACCCTCCTGCTGGGAACATCACCTCTTGGCCTGCGGGTGTGGATCCTTGTTTTACGCTTCTAGACTGACTTTTCTGTTAAATCACTCAAATCCATTTGGACATTAGCCATCAAATCCAAAACAAACTGGCATTTTTTTTTCTTATTTTTAGTTGTTTATCATATTGAGAACCATTATTGCATCAAAATAAAAAATAAATAAATCCCCTACTTGATAAAACAAGGTTTTAAGCCTTAAATTCAAAACAAACACAAACATTATTATTCATATGCTTTTCCCTTTTTAATCCAAGACTTCTTCCTGTGTCTTGTATTCTTTATGGTTGCAGCACAATATTTAAGATGGGGCGGTTTGTGATTGAGAGAATAATTTCTCTGGGAATAAAACAAGTTCAAATAAGTTTTCTTGAAAAAACAAAAACTTCAAATGACTTCCAAGCTTACAAAAGCCATCATTCTCGTCAACAAAATAGTAAAAATGTAAGAAATGCATCAGTGCAGTCAGATGAGAAGATGTTTGTTTGTCCCCTAAGTATTAGGAACATAAACTGTGTGACTGTAATGGAAAATAATATAACTATCGGGTGAATAAAAGTGGAATGTGCAAAATATTCATTTAAAAATGAATTCCACTGAGGCGAATGTACAGAAAAAGACCAGATGAGAAAATTCAAACTAATTCATATCAGATTCTTCCCTTAAAATCTGTCAGGTATCACCATTTGTTTATCAACCCTTGAACATCCTCCTAAATTGTAATACAAATGAAATAAAGTCTGTCTATAGTGATGCTATTCACACAAATACCATGCACTTTATATAAACTTTGCATTTTGTGAAAAAAAATCCTGCACATCTCATTAACAAATTGTGTTTCCACCATCAGAGTGCATCAGTAATTGGAAAAAATAAATAAATAAAAAATGACAGCACTGGATAGCAACTTTAAAACCAATGGGGATTACATAAAGCTGACCTCACCCACCCAAGAAACCTTGAAATCTCTACCTGTGCGCCAATAATATGCATGATCCTTACACATATGGTGCACACGCCTAAGTCAGTGCAGCATAAATGAAAATACTCACTTCCCGATCACCTCGCACAGCTCGTACACATCCTCGAAAAGCACGTCGTCGTCCGCCATGGTCATCTAGATAAGCTGGGATGCTCTCCAGAAGAAATCTCACCCACAGGAGGGGGGTTTGGAAGTGATCAATGTCAGCTTAGTTTCTTTCTTAAACCAGGTTATCGCTGCGCCAGGACACACGCAGCTGTTAAACGCTAAAATAATCAGCGAGAACACAAACGGTGACTTAAACGGAGCGAATTAGCCGGTTAGCCGCATTTAGCTGCCGATCCAGGCTGTCAGATTTCGGCCCCACCTTCTCCCGAGCTCCGCTCCTGGTGGGCTGGCTAAGCCGTAACCACAGATGAGACCCCAGGGCGTGGAGATTTCCTCGCTGGTTTGAAGAAAAACACCCCTTTCAGCATTGCCTCGGGTTTCTACCCCAATGGTGGCGGTTATTACACACACAGCAGCACCAACAGCTCCCGAATATGATGCTGCTTATCGCCGCAAGCTAACGGGACTTTCGAGAAGGGTTAGCAAGCTAGGTTAACGCGAGCTAGCAGTCGACAGAATCACCGGTTGGTGTATCACAGATGGATTATCCCCACCGAAAAAAAAAAAAAAAAAAAACGCTATGAGCTCGGGCTGCAGTGTGCTTCAGCTTCCCGAGCTCAGATTAAATCCCTCCGCGATCATATCCACGGCTTCTCCTCTGTTGCATAGACCGCTTTGTGCTGGAGGATGTTAAAATTTGACCGAAATAAAACCCATTCGCTGCCCAAGATGCTGACTGGTTTGCCTGGCTGTTTTTTTTTTTTTTTTTCCTTTCCCGACTTCCAGAAATGCCAGACTCCTCCCTCTGTCGTCCAGACTAGTGGTCTTTCCAGAGCCAAAATGGCCGCTGAGAAAAAAAAGGACACGAGGCTATTAGCATTACTTGAGCCAATATGGCGTCCTACGGTGGCGCATAAGGGGACAGTTTCTTGCTAATCTCTCTAAAGTCGGTATATCCCGCGCAGGCGTCAACCGGCCAACTCTGATCACCTTACGTCAGCCTTTCTCTCCTTCTTATTTTCATCATTTTAACAGGCTCCTCGTTAAGCTGCTAATTTTATTTCCTCTAAATTATAACTGGTCTCGCACATAATGCCTGCTAGCAGAGTAATTAGAGGGATTTTATCTCCACTTAGACAATAAAGAGCTATAAGCAATATGCCAGGAATTCCCATAAAATATCAAGGAGCTGCTTCTAAAGGGTGGTTCCCAACACTGGGGTCGGGGTCCCACTCAGTTTCACAGAATACTCAATGACGGTCCTAATATGATCTATAGCAGTAATTTGAATTCATATCTAAATACCGTATGTATGGATCTATGCAGGGGGCTCATTGTAATAACAGTTCTGGGATATGAATAGAATAGAATAGTATAGCATAGATAATAATAGAATAGAATGAAATAGCATAGAATAGAATAGAAAATTCCTTTATTGTCCCACAATAAATTCTGGTGTTTACAGCAGCAAAAATATTATAGAAAAAAATTTGTCACACAAATGTGGACCTTAGAAAAAGGTATACGAATAAAGTAATGGTGAAGAGTTAAAAGATTAACAATAAAGTACTGTGCTGTAAAGTGTTATGACAATCTAAATATTGTGCACATGGAGAATAAAGTAACCAATATACAGCTGTGAAAATTTCTACAGATTTGAATTTTTTTACTTTGAAAAATAGCAGCAACATCAGAGATTAATGAATGTTCTTTTCTATCTATTTTTTTTACTTGTGGCTAACTATTTATGTGATTAAGTTTCGTTTTTATCTGTTTGAATTTCATCAGATTGGTTCATGGTTGTTGTTTTTTTTTTTGTTTCTTATTATAGGAAATAGAATAGAAAATCCCCTTGTTGTCCCTCCATGGGGAAATACTGGTATTGTAGCAGCAAAAAGATTATAGAAAAATTGTTCACAAAAATGTGGCCCTTGGAAGAGTGTATAAAAATAACATATAAGTGAATTAAAAAATNGTTGGCAAGCTCCCTGGCCTCTGTCCCCCACTGCTGGTGACGTTACTACCTTGGGTTAGCGCTGATGATGTCACCAGTTCAACAGAATAAAGGAAAGTAATGGAGAGCAACATGGAAGGAAGCCAACACTTAAAGGGCGGATTATACTTCTGCAACCGCACACACATCAGGCCTGCGTCTGGTCGCGAATCAGTTTTGCTGGTATGCTTCTGCAACGACGGTCTAGAATTACTAGGGATGCACAGCAGTTTCCTGCAAAGCGCTAAGGAGAGCCTATTAGAAAACTCGCGAGAACTTCGGCGGACGGTCACGGGAACTTCTTCGGTGGCGCAGGTGGGAGTGTTTATTTTCCAAAACAACATGTCTGAGGCAACGTACAAGTGGTTGTACTTCCAAACCTCTGCGATCAACCTTTCGTCGTGGTTATCCGTTGTTGTTATTACTCCTCTGTTTTTAAAAATGGCACGCCCCGGCGAGAGAAGGACGACCACACAGAGCGCCGGAAAGGCATACCAAGGACCAATCACAGCTGCTTTTTTTCTGCGCAGGTCCGCTTGAGGTCTGGGCGGGTTTGTAACCATCCGACACGTATTCAGGATTTTTTTGAGGTGCGCAACTGTTGCAGAGCCTCTGCGCGGGGGGCGTGGTCATGCAAAGAGTCAGATTTGATGGTTGCAGAGACTATGCATCAGAAGTATAAATTGGCCTTCAGTGTTTGTTCCGTTCATTTGTTGTTCCAAATCTCTCACACCGGTGCTGCGCCATGTTTAGTGAATGTAAGCAGAGTTGTTTCGGCTTGTAAGATTATACATGACTCTACCGACGCCTTTACGTTGAGGTCAATAGCATCACGTAAATTAGCTGGTCGACCCAGGTCAGATGCTCGCACTGTATGCCGATTGGAGCCAAGCTGTTTGAAGGCGATTTTAACCCGGGCACCTTGCAGATTCTTTGACACGGCTGGAGACGAGTCAGTGAGCTGCTAAAGGCCGATTGTTCCCAGTTTAAACAGGTTTTTCAGCTATTGGGAAAAGGCTATAAATTAGCAGCTCTGGACTAATTTCCAATCTGAAACCAAGGTGGACAGAGCACATCACCTTGGGGCAAGAAAAGAACAGGACTATTCATGTTTAACAACCTTTTACTGACCCTCTAACAGAGTGAAACATTTCAGGAATTCTATTTTGCTCAAGCAGGACTGACCAAACCAAACATTCATTGGTTCTTGGTTTGTGCAGATTAATAAACTGAAATCTTTAAAAGGCACATCTTCAAAATATATAATGTTTTTATATACTGAACATACAACATTTAAAAAGCCAGATTTATATTTGCTCTCTAGACAAATAAGAATACGGTTTCTTCCTTTTTGTTTTGTTTATGTTACACTACATGAAGTTAAATGGTGATTAGTCCAAGGTATCATCAGAAGAGCGAGATGTAATGCCAGACACTCCACCACTTTGTGTCTGCAGCAACAGAATATTGTAAACAACCACAACCGTCTGGCTGCAGTTCATCGTATCAATACAAATGAAATGTCAGCTTTTAAAAGAGATTACATCGACAACTTGCATCATAAACACGTGTTAGGCCTGGTGGAAATTAAATGACAACACTTATATGTCGGCACTTAGCTGCACCTCTAAGTTTCTTTCTGTATTATCATTATGTACAGATTGGGTGCATTTTTTTCTTTTCTTTTTCTACCCATCATGACATTTTAGTTATTATCCACTCCCCAACTCTAGGTTGAAATGCTTCTTATTTCAGATAGACTAAAAGGGCCTTTTTTGTCCATCTAGTCAAATGCAAAGCATTTAATTAAAGTCGTAGAGAAGCGGCTGTTCCGACCGTTGCATATGCGAATCCTCCCAAGTGGTCCACGAATTTTCAAGAGTGAATAAAGTGAATGTGATTGGTTCTTTATCAAGGGGGCAGAGTTGTTGTGGCGGAAGGTTCTTAAGCAAGTTTGATTGTGACAGGTGTCTCAGAAGCATCCGCTGACCAGTTAGCAACTTCGTGCTCATAGGTTCCCAATGGGAAATAACATTGCGACAAAGTAGCTCTAAATTGGTGACTTAGAAACAACACTGTCAAGGAACGCTATGGACAGAGGAAACATGCAAGAGGAGGACAGTTTTGTGTCGGAAGTTGTGGATGAGTCTCCTCCGTCATACATTTTTTTATCTAGAGGAGGAAAGCGGGGATAAAGATGTTGTGGAAGAGGACGCCAGGGCAGCAGAGGCTTGGTTTGGTGTAGAAGGCTTACAGCCGTACATTTTTGAGTCTTTGCCTCGCAACGCTGCCAGTTATGTTAGCTCTACGCCTGCCGAAGACACAGACATCTATCCCCTTGGACACTGGGACGGAACTCAATGGTAAAGTAAATTATTATTCCTATTTCAACCGTTGCGAATATTAGCCGCGACATATGAATCAAGATGATATAACCGGAAAAAAATATATGATTGACAGACGACCGTTGATATATGATTGGCTGAATTTAGGTGTACAAGCTGACGTATAACTAACTGGCCTGCATAAGATGATGAGAAAAAAAAAAAACAGATTTTAAGGATTTTCTAAATTTTGGGACAATATTGTCTATGATTTGACATTTAAATATGATTTCCCTACGACTTTAAACTATTTACTATTTTCTACATAGGGCTTCTTGTGGCTCATCTCTTACTCATGTCTTCTAAACCAACAATAAACATGTTCAGGGACAGTTAGTCAAAACCCTGTAGTTGTTCAGGCACCAAAAAAATTCATTATTACATCTTTCAATTAAACTCCTGGTAGTTTTTCACTGCTTATGTCAGAATAATATGTCGAACAAAAAACGAGTATAACAAGCTAATAATAGAAGATGAATAGATCCCCCTAATTACCACCTTCTTGGGTTCCTCCTGCAGATGGCTGCTAAACAGACACGCTCAGAATAGCTCCAAGCACCCAAATGTGGCTTTTAGGTAGGTGAGAGGAAAAGACTTCTTTCATCTTTCAGCCAACTGACCAGCAGTGTGCAATAAAACTAAAAACACAAGGAGTTGCAATGTTACAGTCATCCATTTCCCTTTTTAAATCACAAGAAAATCTGATTATTGCATCACTTCCTCTGGCATCCCTTGAAACTCAATGTACAGTATGTACCCAGTAACCTCACCATCCCAACTTAGGCTTTTTTTTCTTTTCTTTTTTTTTTTGCTTGCCCAGCATGTAGCAGAGGCATGTATTAGTCAGTAAAAATGGTTTGATGCTGAACCACCGGTTCACTTTTCCCACTGTAACTTAATTTCTGAGAATTTTTCAGGAGCCTTCTAATAATTTGATGATGATATGTGCTCACAACATAAGTTTGACACCCGACAAATGGTGACAACATTCCTGGAACGATCAGGTCAAGATTCTAATCAGACTAATGACCCAGTTCAGTCTTATACAAGCCCCCCAACCCTCCTGCTGGGAACATCACCTCTTGGCCTGCGGGTGTGGATCCTTGTTTTACGCTTCTAGACTGACTTTTCTGTTAAATCAATCAAATCCATTTGGACATTAGCCATCAAATCCAAAACAAACTGGCATTTTTTTTTCTTATTTTTAGTTGTTTATCATATTGAGAACCATTATTGCATCAAAATAAAAAATAAATAAATCCCCTACTTGATAAAACAAGGTTTTAAGCCTTAAATTCAAAACAAACACAAAAATTTTTATTCATATGCTTTTCCCTTTTTAATCCAAGACTTCTTCCTGTGTCTTGTATTCTTTATGGTTGCAGCACAATATTTAAGATGGGGCGGTTTGTGATTGAGAGAATAATTTCTCTGGGAAAAAAACAAGTTCAAATAAGTTTTCTTGAAAAAACAAAAACTTCAAATGACTTCCAAGCTTACAAAAGCCATCATTCTCGTCAACAAAATAGTAAAAATGTAAGAAATGCATCAGTGCAGTCAGATGAGAAGATGTTTGTTTGTCCCCTAAGTATTAGGAACATAAACTGTGTGACTGTAATGGAAAATAATATAACTATCGGGTGAATAAAAGTGGAATGTGGAAAATATTCATTTAAAAATGAATTCCACTGAGGCGAATGTACAGAAAAAGACCAGATGAGAAAATTCAAACTAATTCATATCAGATTCTTCCCTTAAAATCTGTCAGGTATCACCATTTGTTTATCAACCCTTGAACATCCTCCTAAATTGTAATACAAATGAAATAAAGTCTGTCTATAGTGATGCTATTCACACAAATACCATGCACTTTATATAAACTTTGCATTTTGTGAAAAAAAATCCTGCACATCTCATTAACAAATTGTGTTTCCACCATCAGAGTGCATCAGTAATTGGAAAAAATAAATAAATAAAAAATGACAGCACTGGATAGCAACTTTAAAACCAATGGGGATTACATAAAGCTGACCTCACCCACCCAAGAAACCTTGAAATCTCTACCTGTGCGCCAATAATATGCATGATCCATACACATATGGTGCACACGCCTAAGTCAGTGCAGCATAAATGAAAATACTCACTTCCCGATCACCTCGCACAGCTCGTACACATCCTCGAAAAGCACGTCGTCGTCCGCCATGGTCATCTAGATAAGCTGGGATGCTCTCCAGAAGAAATCTCACCCACAGGAGGGGGGTTTGGAAGTGATCAATGTCAGCTTAGTTTCTTTCTTAAACCAGGTTATCGCTGCGCCAGGACACACGCAGCTGTTAAACGCTAAAATAATCAGCGAGAACACAAACGGTGACTTAAACGGAGCGAATTAGCCGGTTAGCCGCATTTAGCTGCCGATCCAGGCTGTCAGATTTCGGCCCCACCTTCTCCCGAGCTCCGCTCCTGGTGGGCTGGCTAAGCCGTAACCACAGATGAGACCCCAGGGCGTGGAGATTTCCTCGCTGGTTTGAAGAAAAACACCCCTTTCAGCATTGCCTCGGGTTTCTACCCCAATGGTGGCGGTTATTACACACACAGCAGCACCAACAGCTCCCGAATATGATGCTGCTTATCGCCGCAAGCTAACGGGACTTTCGAGAAGGGTTAGCAAGCTAGGTTAACGCGAGCTAGCAGTCGACAGAATCACCGGTTGGTGTATCACAGATGGATTATCCCCACCGAAAAAAAAAAAAAAAAAAAACGCTATGAGCTCGGGCTGCAGTGTGCTTCAGCTTCCCGAGCTCAGATTAAATCCCTCCGCGATCATATCCACGGCTTCTCCTCTGTTGCATAGACCGCTTTGTGCTGGAGGATGTTAAAATTTGACCGAAATAAAACCCATTCGCTGCCCAAGATGCTGACTGGTTTGCCTGGCTGTTTTTTTTTTTTTTTTTCCTTTCCCGACTTCCAGAAATGCCAGACTCCTCCCTCTGTCGTCCAGACTAGTGGTCTTTCCAGAGCCAAAATGGCCGCTGAGAAAAAAAAGGACACGAGGCTATTAGCATTACTTGAGCCAATATGGCGTCCTACGGTGGCGCATAAGGGGACAGTTTCTTGCTAATCTCTCTAAAGTCGGTATATCCCGCGCAGGCGTCAACCGGCCAACTCTGATCACCTTACGTCAGCCTTTCTCTCCTTCTTATTTTCATCATTTTAACAGGCTCCTCGTTAAGCTGCTAATTTTATTTCCTCTAAATTATAACTGGTCTCGCACATAATGCCTGCTAGCAGAGTAATTAGAGGGATTTTATCTCCACTTAGACAATAAAGAGCTATAAGCAATATGCCAGGAATTCCCATAAAATATCAAGGAGCTGCTTCTAAAGGGTGGTTCCCAACACTGGGGTCGGGGTCCCACTCAGTTTCACAGAATACTCAATGACGGTCCTAATATGATCTATAGCAGTAATTTGAATTCATATCTAAATACCGTATGTATGGATCTATGCAGGGGGCTCATTGTAATAACAGTTCTGGGATATGAATAGAATAGAATAGTATAGCATAGATAATAATAGAATAGAATGAAATAGCATAGAATAGAATAGAAAATTCCTTTATTGTCCCACAATAAATTCTGGTGTTTACAGCAGCAAAAATATTATAGAAAAAAATTTGTCACACAAATGTGGACCTTAGAAAAAGGTATACGAATAAAGTAATGGTGAAGAGTTAAAAGATTAACAATAAAGTACTGTACTGTAAAGTGTTATAACAATCTAAATATTGTGCACATGGAGAATAAAGTAACCAATATACAGCTGTGAAAATTTCTACAGATTTGAATTTTTTTACTTTGAAAAATAGCAGCAACATCAGAGATTAATGAATGTTCTTTTCTATCTATTTTTTTTACTTGTGGCTAACTATTTATGTGATTAAGTTTCGTTTTTATCTGTTTGAATTTCATCAGATTGGTTCATGGTTGTTGTTTTTTTTTTGTTTCTTATTATAGGAAATAGAATAGAAAATCCCCTTGTTGTCCCTCCATGGGGAAATACTGGTATTGTAGCAGCAAAAAGATTATAGAAAAATTGTTCACAAAAATGTGGCCCTTGGAAGAGTGTATAAAAATAACATATAAGTGAATAAAAAAATAAAATGCTGTACTGTAAAGTGCTTTAACAATATAAATACGGTGCACTAAATAACCAATAAATAATCAATATACAGCAGCATCAGAGATGTGCTAAATGACAGCAGCATGTTATTTAACTGGCTAAGATAGAAACTGTGACAAATCAGCATGAATGTAGCAACTTATTGAGGTTGTTGGGAACAGTGGTGGTTATAAAGTCTAACAGTTGCTGGGAGGAAGGATCTGTGATAACGCTCACTGGTGCATTTAGGGTGCAGCCGTCTGTCACTGAAGGAGCAATTGGAATTTAACTTTATTGATCTCGCATTGAAGAAATTTACCTATGCAGTTAACCCATCCCCTTGGGCTGCCATCGTTGGGCGCTGGGTGATCAGTGTGGCGTTAAACGTCTTTGCTCAGAGACCCAGAGTGGCAGCCTGTGGGACTCAAAACCTCCGAATTCCACACTCTATGCGAATGAGTTGAATTTTGTGTTAATAGCAATGTTAATTTAGAGGGCAACACTAGGTAGTAATTAGTTACATTTACTCAGTTACATTTATTTGAGTAAGTTTTTGAAATAAAAATATACTTTTAGGAGTAGCTTTTACTTGAGTAAATATATATATATTTGTATTGTGTAATTGCTGTATGTAATAGCTTTATTTATTATCCCATATATTAATTTCAATATTTATTATACTTAAAACCGCCAGAATATGCATATCACTGAATATTTTTGTTGAAGTTTACATAGTAAATCAGTTGTTATGATCATGGGAAGTAAGTAGATCAGTTACTCAGTACTTGTGTAGTCTACTATTCACTCTTGAGTAATTTCTTTAAATCTACTTTTTACTTTTACTTGAGTAAAACTATGAAAAAGTAGTAATACTCTTACTTAAAGCTACAGTGTGTAATTTTTAGCGACATCTAACGTTCAGACTGCAGACCGCAGCAACATGAACATCTCCCTCCCACCGCTTCTCCCCCCCAACAGTACGGCGAGCGTTACAGGACAAAATGTCTTCCACGACGTCCGCATCACCTACCCTCTCAAGTGATGAGGTTTGTTTACATAGATAATTTTAATACTGCCATCTATTGTTCAGTACCGTCTCAGTTCATCTCTCTCAACTTGCAGTAGTTACTTTCGAGCGTAATGGGCGATCTCGCAATCGCTAGTTTGTTGGCTCTGCGCTGCCGTAGCGCAAAGATGTCTGCCTCCATGGCTGCGAGACCCGCTCCTATGTAATTATAAATAACGAATTCTAAGGCAACGCAAATATTAAGGTTAAGAGGCTGAGCTCGTAGATGATGATAAATAACATAGTTATGTATAATATATTACATTTCTGACTGTATATCCCTGTAATTATTACACACTGTAGCTTTAAAGGTATTGTTGAGGATTTTCGCGAATTTTTCAAGAGATTCCCGATTTCTCCACTTTAAAAATAAATGAAAATGCACCACCCTGTACCCACTCCTGATAGTGTGCCTATTGAACACGTGCGAGAGCATGCACAAGCCCATTTCTCCTCGTGCTAGCTCTGTTTAAAAGTTGCTGTTTGCATCGCTCATATATTGTTACTTTCCAATAGAAGATTTGCAAATTTTTATATATGTTAGACTCACCACTGGTAAGTGAAAATGAGGACGAGCATGTAGGACAGCCTTACATAAATATATCACCAGAATGATTGACAATTAAGAGGAGCGCTTATTTTGATGATCCACCCAGAAAAAGAACAGCCTCCACTATACCTTTAATTTTTGGGTACTGTACTGCTGCACTGTACCTCTGGTTAAATTTTGTCAAACAAAAAGCAAACTATTAAAGTTCAGATGATTACACTTTAAAGTTGGTACCTTTGTGATTCAAATACGATTGCGGTTTATTTTATTGCAATATGTAATTCACTGCAGCTGGCTTTTTGTTGTTCTGACAAACAAATTGGTCTGGGTTTTTTTTCATGTAAACTAAAGGGGAAGGCTGAAAAACAAACATTTGGGGACTTCTGTTCTTAAACCAGAGTTGGTGTACAGGGCACCCATGTTGCTTGCGAGGCCTATCTGATCGCTTGATAACAAAAAAGCTTTATCTGCATTCTTGATGGAACATGTTCCCTATTCGGGTTTAGACTTGAAAATCAAAAACTTTCAAAATTCTCCGTCAGAAACCTGAAAAGATAGCATCTTGTTTGGCTACCCTTAGATCTCATATTTACTTTTTTTTTTTTTTTTTATGATCCTGTTCTTTTGCTGTTTTTAAGTCAATACCATTAGTGTGTACTATAGTGGTTCACAGCCAGGATGAGAGTAGCTCCTTAAAGTCAAGATCATGGTTTCAGTTGGTAAAAGACTGACTGCTATGTTTGGATGGTGGATCAGTTTCTCTCTCAAGTAAAGGAATTAAAATGTCGTGCTCTCCTGTGGTAAAGGGTATAGTCCTGAGGACCTGATAGTGCTTTACACCTCATAATTAACACATTCAGGCACAAATTCACACACTGATGGGGGCAACCCACATACCGGTATATCTGCTTTCCACTGGGGCAGATTAATATATAATAGAGTAGTTAGAGTAAAGTGGGAGCTAAAGCATTGCTCTTCCTAACTCCCACTCCTTCACCAGTGGGTTAAAATATAAGAATACTGCCATGGGTGAGAAAGGAACTATAGATAGGAAGCATGATGCTTCCTCTTCCTACCTCCCTACCTGATGCACTTCTGCTTTGGCTAAAGTGTGCTTTCCAATTCACTCGATTTGGACAGATCCTCTGATTGAGCCTAAAGATAAAGCTCACAAATTATTCTTTCAATCTGTCTGCAGAATCCCAATCCTCACCGCTGGTAATGGATCATCCTAAAAGAAGTGGAAAACCAATTTAGAACAGATCAAAATGCAGCATAACAGGCAAATTTTGAAAGCGATCTGTCTAAATAACAGTGTCATATTTTGTAAATGTTAATTGGGCTTTTTCTGTCGTCCATATTTCCTTTTGATATTAACATTGTTAGTACTATTGACCACACTATGTCTCATACCAAGGAACTAAATGAGAAATAACTGCTATGATTAAAGCAAAGGTGTAAAGGTAAAGTTTCACCGACATAGTATCTGCTAATTTATGATAATTCTGCAAATTTCATCGTATTTCCCATTTTATTTATAATTCCAAAATCTGTTAAAAGTCTTCCTATTTGGAGTTCCTTTAGAGGAGATTAAAGGCAGAAGAATATATGTGTATCTATGAAGGAGCAAAAGGGTAAGTTTGGGGACGCCCCCTGGTGGTAGGGATTGGTATTGTGGGATGCAAAAGAAGCAAAATAACAAAAAAAATTACAACTTTTAGAGGCCAGTAGCATCACTCGGTTTTTGTTTATTGAGCTTAAGTGAAGTTTTTTTTTTTTTAAATACCACCCAAGTACACTTGATATTTTTCCAAAAGTCTTGGGAATATTGTAAGATGAGTTTTTCTGTTCTAACTCGTAAGCTCTTTATTTATTTCTTTGCCTTCATGCTATTTTTGCTCAGTTTTTTTCTTACTGCATAACCTTGAACTGAGGAAAGTCAGGTATGTATGAAGGTAGATTTGTTTTTTTTTATCATTCAATCAAAAAAAAAGGTTGCTTCAATCAAAAATGTGTTTTCAATTTAAAAAAAATTTCAAAAAAACAACAACTTTTCAATCAAAGAAAAAAACCTTTCTTTGATTGACAATGTTTTCTTTGATAGAAGTCCAGTCTTTTTTGTTTAAAGCAATTGTTTAAATTGAAGTCACATTGGTTTTTGATTGGACTTCTATCAAAGAAGTCCAAAAGTTTTTGAGTGCAAATAAAATATTTGACACTCCGAAAATTGCATTTGAACACTTTTTTTTTTATTATTGAAAATGTTCTCTTTGGTTAAAGTAATCTATTGTGTTTTTTTGTGCCATACATGGGTAGGACATTTGTGTCTTAATCATTCAATTCCCAAAAAAGTTGTTTCAATAATAAAAAAAAAATAATAATAAAATTATATCAAAGAAAAAAGTGTGCAAATGCAAAAAAAAAAAATTACCCCGTTATTAAAAAAACGTATTGATCAGAATGTGCTTTTTCGTTGTTTTTGTGTTTTTATTTGAAGTGAAAAAAAATGTGTAAATTCAAATTGTGTTTTGAACTTTTTGAAGTGCAAAAAGTTTTGATGTTCAAACTTTTTTTTTATTGAATAATTTTGACACAAATGTTCTGCAGTGGTCAGGCCTACACTATTTATGTACCCAATCCTTCTTCTGTATGACCTCCTGGATATGTTTCTTATGTTATTATTAAAGTTGTTTTCTATTTATGGGTAATTCTTTTAATTGTGGCAAACTATTTATGTGAGTAATTGTGGTTTTTATCTGTTTGAATTTTATCAGATTGGTTCATAGTTGTTTGGTTTTTTTAGATGAGGAAATACGAGGGGCGTTCAATAAGTAATCCCCCTGGCCCACTTCCAGATGTTTGATCGAACTGAAATTTTCCATGTAAAGTATTTTAAATCTATATAGATTAAATAGCAAATCACAGAACTATTTGGGGTTCCTGACTTACTGGTCTTAAAACTGAGTCAAGTCTCAGTTTTTGCATTTGAAGGGACGCACACAATGGGAGACTTTTGATCAAATGAAAGTAAATTATAGTGATAATGTCCCATAATATAACCTTGTAAAACATTTTGCAAGGTCATATAATGGGCATCATCACTATAAGTTACTTTCATTTCATCCAAAGTCTCCCATGGTGTGAGTTCTTTCCAATAGAAAAACCGGATCACTGCTTCAAACTCAACAGGCTCCATTTCAGACTTTACTCAGTTCAAACACCTGTAAGTCAGAAACCACAAATAGTTCAGAGCTGCAATTTGGTACTTCATCTACAGAGATTTAAATAACATAACATGCAAAATTTCAGCTTGATCAAAAATCTCGTAAAGGGTCAGGGGCATTACTTATTGAACGCCCCTCGTAGAACATCAAATCCCTGTATTGTCCCACAAAGGTGAATTTCTTGTGTTACAGCAGCAACAAGAATATAGAAAATGTGCACGCAAATGTGGCCCATACAAGAGTGTATAAAATAACATATAAGTGAATTGTTAATAAATAAATAAAATACTGTACTGTAAAGTGTTTTAATAATATAAATACTGTGCACTAAATAATCAATAAAAAGCAGCATCAGATATGTGCTAAATGACAGCAGATTGTTATGTAACTGACTAAGATAGAAACTGTGCAAAATCAGCATGAATGTAGCAACTTATTGCGGTTGTTGGGAACAGTGGAGGTTATAAAGTCTAACAGCTGCTTGGAGGAAGGATCTGTGATAACGCTCCCTGGTGCATTTAGGGTGCAGCAGTCTGTCACTGAAGGAGCTCTCCAGTTTTGCAGCAGCTTCATGCATTTTCATATTCTTATTGGGTCATTTCAGGGTTCTCTGTGTCAGGTAGTCATCTAAATAGTAAAATGAATTCAATCACAGGTCATTTAATAGTTAACTAGGTTTGAATACATCTTCACACAAAAGCAGCCTGATTTGGATACTTTAAAACCTAATTAGATCATTTGGAAAATGTGTTTTGTGTTCACTCAAGTTAACTTTTTCAAATATAAAAATGTGACCCCAAAAAAGGAGGAATATAGTCTAATTCCATTTTATTTTTAAAGCACTTAGCATAGATAAACCAATGCTTCTGGGTGATTTCCTTCTCTATAAACTCTGACACTCAAATGGGAATGAACAAGGACATCTCTTGCCACTAGATGGCGCTGATATGTGAGTGGTTTTTTCCCCCCTACAGTCTCACATATCCTCCTCAGGTATCCTCCATTGGTTGAACCCACAAGCTTGTAGGGATGATTTGATTGGTTGTTGATGTGGTCATCATGTCTGCTTCTAGAGAGCCCTCCATTCAATGCTCATCAGGCTAGAAAACATAAAAACACACATAGACATGCACAGATTGATTTAGAAATCATTAATAAAATCTAAATTTAAGGTTTGCATGAAAAATTAGAAGAAAAAAAAGAAATGGGAGCACTGTGCATGCATGAAAAAATAGAAGACCCCTGTTTCTATGGTAACAAGGTTTCATGTGAGAGAGGCATCTATGAAATATGCACACACTTCAGTTCAAGTCCAGGTGCAAAGATAAGGGTTTCCCTAAATTAAAAAGAGAACCTGCTGCTCCTTAAAATGCAAAGTGTTTCCTACAAGAAGCAGCTGATATTTTTTGGTCAACTGTTGAAATGATTTAGTTGCAAATCTGCTCCTAATCCTTCAGGAGGGAACATTGGAAACAATTTATTTTTAATAGTCAGGACACTACAACCGGATAAACACAGGACTCCAAGACTTGAATTGATTGGACTTTAAATGCACATCTATCAAATAACTCCAAAAGAAATGCTTCTATTTTGGTGAAGGACAAGAAAAAAAAAACTTCTTTTGACTTAAGCTTTCCTTTCATTTCCCTATACAGTTCCCTTTTTTCATTTTCTCTGCAAAATGAAATGAAATTTCTAAATAATCTATATTTGCTAAGATCATCATTATCATAAGCAATTTACATTTAATTTCAAACAAACTTCACATGATGTAATATCTAGCGTTTGTTTTTTTATTTATGTATTGTTTTTTTTTACCTAATTAGGGCTACTTCTTTGTTGCCAATTTTTTTTATTAGGTAAATTGCTTTCTATACTGTTGTTTTTCCTCTTATATATTTGATGGTGGTGTAAAATAATTAATCTAAGCAAATGTTTTTTGTTTTTTTTTATCATGTATTGATCTTTCATTTTTTGGTTGTATAGCAAAATCATAAGTGGAGAACAAGACGAGATTTTAGGCTTAGACTAAACTTTATTTATCCCTTAATTACTCCTTAAGGAAATTCTGGTTCCAATAGCTTATATAGAGTACAAAGCAAGGTGTCATAAAAAATAAAAATAAAAAAACAATATAAAAAAGAGTTCATATAGTACAAAAGAGCATAAAAAAGTGGTAATATCCTGGTTTTATGTTTCTTTTAGATATAAAAATATCTGCACAGTAAAGAAAAAATACACTAGATGTAGTGAACATATAAATAAGTACAACTTATACAGACTGCACAGTAGTTGGCATGTGCTATTGCAAAGTGAGAGACAAGGATATTGCACATGAGTGACAATAGGTCATATTTTGCACAAGATGTCCAAAGAAGGGGATGGTGACCCTTGTAACCTTTCCGATCACCTCCTACTCCTCCCAAGTGAGGAGTTGTAGATCTTGATGGCTTGGGGAACAAAGGAGTTCAGCAGTCTGTTGGTCCTGCATTTTGGGATGAGCAATCTCCCTCTGATCAGGCTACTCTGAGTGGTGAAGACAGTGTGCAGAGGGTGGGTGGCATTTTCCATAATGTCCAGCAGTTTGTTAAGTATTCTTGTCCATGCCGATGTCAAAGAGACGGCTCGCCTCACCAGTTTGCCCAGTCTGGAGATGTCCTTTATGGAGGTGCTGCTCCCCCAGAACACCACGGTGCAGAAGAGAACACTGGCAACCACAGACTGGTAGAACATCTCCAACAGCTTCTTGCAGATGTTGAGCGACCTCAGTCTCCTCAGGAATTACTTCCTGCTCTGTGTCTTCGGTTGGTGTGTGTCCAGTTTATTGTCCAGCCACACCCAAAGGTATTTGTATGAATCCACATCCTCATTTAAGTTAGGGAGTGATCATTTAGTAAAGAAATTGTATCCAGAAAAGCAGAGTTTATAGGTACAAGGTGGTGTTTTAATAAAGCAAATAGGGAAGAATATGAAGGTAATAGAAATAAGAGACATTAAAGATATGCAAAAATGAAAGAACTCATTAGAAATGCTGCAGAATTAGGTAGAATTCAAAAACTACAATAGAGGAAAAGACAAAACTTACAATGGTGGAAAAGGACATGCAGTGAAAGCAATAAATGATCGAAATAAGGCTATTAAAACCTAACAGAAAGATTTGCCTGGAAATAATTAATAGAATATAAAAACAAAAGGGGAAAAGTAAAGTTACTGAAGAGGCAAAAAAAGATAAATTATAGAGTACTCCTCCTGACCTGTTAGCTAGAACTTTACACAGGATTTTAAGATATGTTTTTAGTGAACTTATTGTTCCCATATTTCCACATCTATCTCTATATTTGGCTTTTGTTATCGGTGCTCCAGTCATAGATTTGGGTAAACTTCTTCTTTCAAATTCCTCCACAGAGACATCTAATAGTGTTTTAAGTAGCTTAGCTTTCATTTTTTTCTATAAATTGATTAGAAGGCCATCGGGCCCTGGGCCTTCACGCCGTCCACTGCTGCATTTAACTCTCCTTCTTTAAGGTCTTCCTCTAACTGTCCACTAAGTTCCTAGAAAATATGTGGAATCGCTAACTTTTATAAAACAATTTATGAGCTCTGGGGTCAAATTTAATTTAAGATTTATACAGATTTGTCTAATATGCATCAGACCTGTTGAACCAACTACCAGTTTTAGTCCGTGAGGCAGACACCCTGTTTACTGTTAAGGCAAGCCTTAACACTTTCCTTTTTGATAAATCTTAATGTTAGAGTGGCTCAGGTTATCCTGAGCTATCTCTATAGTTATGCTGCTATAGGTGTATACTGCTGGAGGACATAGGGACCCTTTTTCATCATTCTGCCTTATTCTATCTCTATTCTCCCACTCTGCTGAATCTATTAGTTCAATCTCTAACGTTCTGCTCTCTCTGATTTTTTCTCATAGTAGCTTCATCTGGTCTGTTCCTGTTTGGCTGTGACACCATCCTGGGGAGAAATATCAGCTGTGTTGCTGCCATCAACACCTTTGTTTATATATGTTCGATGTTTTTCAGTGTAGTCCTGTTTCTCTGACTTTGACTAACTGGATGTGCTCTCTTCATCCTCTGACATGGGAATTGGCTTGGAGCTTGTGTGGCTGGCTGTGTATTTCCTGGACGAGGCTGCCTGTGGTGGTTGACAGTTGCCTTTTTTTATTTCTGCTTCTTTTTCTATGTCTGCTTCTGTCTCTTTGAACCCCAATCGGCCTCGGTAGATGGCCGCTCACACTGAGCCTGGTTCTGCTGGAAGTTTCTCATTGTTAAAAGGGAGTTTTTCCTCTTCACTGTCGCTACAAGCATGCTTAGTGTGAGGGATTGCCTACGATCGATGAGTCGATGCAATCAACTGGTTTTCCTTAGATAGAAAACTTTTAATCAATCTGACCGTATGATCTGGTTGAATTGTAAAGTACCTTGAGATGATGTGTGTTGTGAATTGGCGCTATATAAATACATTGAATTGAATTGAATTTCCCAAAATAATATATTTAATGAAATCAGTGGCAGAAAGGGACTGGAGTACAAATAAACATTTGTACATCATTATACATCTATTGGTCTCTAATGATATCAGTTATGGAAATTGGTTGTATTGTGAATGGAGCAGCAGCTGATTCAACATTACACATAATAGACAGATTGCACTATGGGGCATTAAGGATGTGTTCAGGAGCAAAACAACCACTCCCATGAATTTATTGTTAATAGAAAATGGTGTGACTCTATTAGGAAATAAACGAAATAAAATGGCCCTGACTAGCTGGATTAAATTAAGTAAATTCAATTCAATTTAAAAATGCGATACTTCAGTGGTAGTTTTTTGTTAACAAATGAAACAATAGGAAGGATCTTAAACTAGAAATTTATCACAGTTTATTGTCAGCTTGCTGCTATGCGGCGCATGAGGGGGTAAAAGGACATGAAATGGCAGATAAACTGGCCAAAAAGGCTATAGGGAAGGAAATAACAAATTTATATTCCATTTGGGAAATGTGAGGGTAAAGCAATAATAAAAAAGGAAGATGGAGGCAAAGAATATATTTATGATGTTATAAAAAAAAACTATCTACATTTTTACATCAAACTAAACTGAAAAATAGAGTTTTGTTTTTGAAGTCATGAAGTTATATACTCTTGTACAGCAGGTGGAGACATGCTTCTTGAAGTTGTTGCCAAGTTCATATCCAGTCTGTATTTTTGCAGCAGCCCACCTTTTCACTGTGCTGACAGCAGAGGAGATAATGAAAAAACACCAGGATTTCTGAGCAGTTATTACAAGATATGTTATTTTAATTTTATCTTATTTTATCTGGACTAGGTTAATTCACCTTGTAAATGAATGAAGATGTTAAGCAGTCTAGCAAATATTAGTAAATATGAATAAAACATACAGCATTTAGCTTATATTATCACTGTGGAGACTGAAGTGTAGATCAAATCAAAAGGTTTGTTTTCTCCATTCCTAGTTCTTTTTTACTGAGCTTTACTTCTTGTTTGCTCTAGATTATCCTCCTGATTTAGTCCCAGTTTTAGTCCATGTTTTGCTCACAAGTTGAATCACTTTTGCTCAGTTTAGTTTAATAATCTCCCGTTGGATTTTAGGACTAATTAAACCAACAATAAACTGAAATAAATTCTTAAAGCTTTCAGGTATTCCTCACAAACCCATAGGGTCCACAAAAAGAAAAAGAATCATTGCATTTTATTTTTTAAAAGATCAGCCACCCAAGAAAAGACCAACCACATTCAGAGAGAAGGTGCAGAACAACTCAGTTATCCTGCATTGATATAAGAGGAACCAGAGGGATGTTCTTATTTTCTTAATAATTATCTTATTCATTTATTCTTATTTTGGGTAATTGAGTATGTTTAAAAAATTAATTTCCATCACATCTACCAAAATCAAACATCCACAGAAGTGCTGACTCCTGTCATGGTAAGATTGTATTGAATCTACAGCCTCCGAGAAGGTCTGAATTGTTTAGCTGTTTTGTCAATTGTAAAAAAAACAAAAAAAAAAAAACAAATAAGATAATAACTTATGATTTTTAATCCTTAGCTTATTACCAAATATTTATACACAGTGTAGTTTGCACAGGCTTCGATTGCACTGGTTCCTGTATTACTGCCAGTAATCCAATAATAACTTATTAGTTCCCTATTGGTTATGTTACTTGAACTGCAGAATAATTAATAAACACAGTTGTGAAATTCTATATTTTAGGGTCCATACTTTTTTACTTCAGTTCTCTGAAAATCACCAGAATATAGAAAATAATGGATATTGTGTGGAAAAATGTTCCACATAACACTAACATTTACTGTGCTGTATTAAAAAAAAATCAACATTTTACAATTTTGTTTCAGTTAAATCCTCTGAAAACCTTCAACCTATAGCTGCATCTATCATCATCTAACCCTGACAAGGGCAGCATGTCCAGATTCTTTCAAAATCTCCCTTCAAGGTTTGGTGAAAATCTGGCATCCCTGGAAAGAAATAATAATGATCAGATTAAGAGTAGGTCATACTTATTTAAATGACAATTTATACTTAATAGGGAGGAAAAATAATAATACGTGTAAAGGATGTGGAGAGAAAGAGAATGTAGAACATGTACATGTACAAAAAATGGAGAAGAATGGTGGAGTCTTAAAAGAACGTTTGGAAATGAAGGACATATAAAGACTATTTACAGAAAATAAGTAGTATCGTGTGAGCCATAGACATATATGGTGTGAGCAGTAGGTGGCAGTAATGCGGCGGTGACATGACTACCAACAGTTTTCATATGAGAAGAATGAAGATGAACCGCGCGTTTAGAATTTGATTATAGAGAGGATGAATGTGTAGATGATATAGACCGATAGAATCTAAAGTTATGTATAAGTGTGTAGTTTTTTTCTTTTTTTTTCTCCTTAGAATCTCTATATATGTTAATTAGTATATAGTGCATCATGAGCCACATTCCATACCAGTAAGCGGCGGTAATGCTACTAAATGTTTGTTGCCAACCGCCAATAAATCCACGAAGAAGAAGAAGAACCGCGCGACGTTCAAATCGGTTTCCGGTTTGTCATGTTTCTTTTTTCCTTGTGTTTTTTTCTTCTTTCTCATTTTCGGTCGGTAAACGAGACATGGATCGGTCTCAAATAAGGTAAAACTTTTCTCTTATTTCGATGCTTTGCTAATGGCGACCATTTTGAACGCTTACTGCGAAACCAGTCTTTGCACAGGGAGAATCCCCACAGACGGAGCAGCTAGCTAAACATCCCACTGAATATAATCCCACTAGTATTTCCCCTCTTATTTAGGTTGTTCAACAGATCAAGTCTTCATATGGTTTTGTTTTAGTTTGCATTTTCTTCTGGCTCAGATATAGCAGGTATGGGGCGAAAAGATTACGTTTTATGCTATAAACAACCCCTTTGTCTTAGCAGAGTTAGTGGGATGCAGTTATGCCAGATTTTCACCAAACCTTGAAGGGAGATTTTGAAAGAATCTGGACATGCTGCCCTTGTCAGGGTTAGATGATGATAGATGCAGCTATAGGTTGAAGGTTTTCAGAGGATTTAACTGAAACAAAGTTGTACATTTTTTTTTATACAGCACAGTAAATGTTACTGTTATGTGGAAAATCTTTCACACAATATCCATTATTTTCTATATTCTGATGATTTTTAGAGAGCTGAAGTAAAGAAGTTTGGACCCTACTGAAATATAGAATTTCACAACTGAGTTTATTAATTATTCTGCAGTTCAAGTAACATAACCAATAGGGAACTAATAAGTTATTATTGGATTACTGGCAGTAATACAAAAACCAGTGCAATCAAATCCTGTGCAAACTATTGACTATTTTGTAATAGGCTAAGGATTAAAAATCATAAGTTATTATTTTATTATTTTTTTATTTTTACAATTGACAAAACAGCTAAACAATTCAGACCTTCTAGGAGGCTGTAGATTCAATACAATCTTACCATGACAGGAGTCAGCACTTCTGTGGATGTTTGATTTTGGTAGATGTGATGGAAATTAATTTTTTAAACATACTCAATGACCCAAAATAAGAATAAATGAATAAGATAAGTAAAAATAAAATAAGAACATCCCTCTGGTTCCTCTTCTATCCAGTTGTTCTGCCCCTTCTCTCTAAAAGTGTTTGGTCTTTTCTTGGGTGGCTGATCTTTTAAAAAATACAATGCAATTGTTCTTTTTCTTTTTGTGGACCCTATGGGTTTGTGAGGAATACCTGAAAGCTTTAAGAATTTAGTTCAGTTTATTGTTGGTTTAATCGTCCTAAAAATCCAACGGGAGATTATTAAACTAAACTGATCAATAATCATTTAACTTGTGAGCAAAACATGGACTAAAACTGGGACTAAATCAGGAGGATAATCTAGAGCAAACAAGGAGTAAAGCTCAGTAAAAAAGCACTAGGTATGGAGAAAACAAACCTTTTGCTAGGCTGCTTAAAATCTTCATTCATTTACAAAGTGAATTAACCTAGTGCAGATAAAATTAAATAAAATTAAAATAACAAACCTTGTCATAAATGCTCAGAAATCCCGGTATTATTTCATTTTTTTAGCGTGAAAAATTGGGGATATGGAGTGAGAGCGTGTAAAGACACTGAGATGCATGAGTCTCGCACCCAATGGGTGAGAGTTGACAGCCCTGGGGATCATATTGAATTAACCTCTATTATGATCTCCAAACTTAAAAAAATAAAGATAAAAAATCACATGTGGCATGCTGGAGGAGTTGCTAATAATGCAGACAGCTCTGGCCAGAAGTTTATGTCCATTACCATAGGCATAGATCCCATAGTGACAGTCATCCTAAGTGTTTTTAGCAGCAAATTCTGCACAAATATGCAAAAATTTTTCCGTAATCCAGAGTTAAATAAATCTTTCCAATCAGTAGGGAGCAGAAAAAAGGAATTATTGTTTATAGCCATCCCTCCACTAAAGCACACATGGAGATCAGCATCGATATCCACCATTTATGTTCAGATCTGATTGAGGAAAACAGATGTCGCCAAATGTAAATTTAGTTTTCTACTTATGCAATACTAGCTAAACTCAAATGACAAATAATACAATATGTGCATATTTCCTCAGCTAAGTTCAAAGTAGCAAAGGTAAAAAGCAGATTTGTAAACAATGGCTGACAGTGTGGCAGTGTTACACCCCTTTCTGTTTTATATTAAAAATGAAAATAAGAATTTTATTCTCTTCCTTTGATCAATTTACAGCAAAAAAGCAGAAAACCAACGTGGAGACTGAGGAAAACATATGGTTGATTGTACGAGAGAAACTGGTCAAATGTGCTCTGATCAGTTTTTAGGTCCACTAAGCATGCAATCCAGGGTTGCCAACATCCTCACTCTGGCTAAACATGTTAAACCACAGAGAGATGATTTTTATGTTGGATCTATATGCTTTTTTTAGATGAATTTTAATAGAGAAGAAACAAGATAATTAATGGTCCCTGGAATGGTCCCAGCTTTGAATTTTGTGCACCAAGTTTAATCTTGCATTCTATTTTTTTTATCTTTTTTTTTTTTTCTCAATTAAGTTTTAAAATAAAACAAGATCTATCGCTGGCTTTTATTTAAATCAACAAATCAAACAATAAAAATAAACAAAATAACAATAAAAATAAAGTAACAATAAAATAAACAATAAAAATAACAAAGTAACAAAAAAAAACCAAAGCAACAATAAAGATAAACAAAGTAATAATAAAAATAACAAAAGAAACAAAGTAACAACAAAACGAAACAAAATGTTAGAAGCTAGTATTATCATGCAGTGATGAGTACCCACCCATCTAGGAGCATAAAGTTAAGAACTGATGTCAATTTGAGCTATGGAAGCCCAAGGATTTAAATGATGGGAAAAAATAAATTAATATTTTTAGAAAAATCAAATCTTCATAGACAAAAAGTATTCAATTACTTGATAAATTTGATGAATCCCCCATCACTAGGACTATGTTTACGTAAATATTGGGTCTGTGTTAGGGAAAACCTTCTGGATTAAATCTGTATTTTATCTGAACTTCCATATCAATGCGTTCTCTTTTCTGTTTACATTTGATCACTGCTGCACTTTATGAAATGGAAATGTTCTGAAAGCTGTACAAAACCAAATGTCGTTGTGTATACACTCTGTGCATTAAAAAATGGCAATAAACGATGTCTATGTCACCTTTTAAAGTGACAGATGCAGGTGAGCTCCATATATAAATACAGAGTTGAATTTTAGGCATGCAGGTTTGAAGCCCGAACTATTATCCAGCCTCTGTTCTTAGCTGTGATTAAATATAAGGAATATATAACAACGTTACTATTAATCAACTACTAGAATACAGTACATGTAGAACCTGGCCTGCTTTAAAAAAAAAAAAAAAGAGCAAAGCTAATGTTTACACACTTTCTGGTGTAATTGTTTAAATGATTTTAGTTTATGGTTATTTATCTGCCTAAACTGCCAAGAAGACAATTTGAACTGAAATATTTTTGTTTGTTTGTGTTGAAATAGTTCTCCTAAATCTCCAACTCATTCTCCTCCCTCCGCTCCAGTGTAGGGAGGGCTACCCTGGGCAGTGCTGTGAGGAGCAGAAGGAAAAGCCGAAGCCAGCGGCAGTCGATGCGCAGCGTCTTCGGCGTCGCGTCGAGGCTCGGCCTGACTCCGGCGCTGACCACGCAGAGGCTCAACACCAGCAGGAAACCATACAAGTCCCAAACAATCACTGTAAGTTTTTTTTTTTGCTTTGTGAAAAGTTATTTTTTTTTATTTTTATTTTTCTCTGAGCCTATTTCTATTGCTTTCAAAGGAGAAGATTAATCCAGAGCACCTGGCCTTGCTGGTGAAACGCCAGTGGAAGTTATCCTACGTCACTCCTCTCTACCAGTTCAGACACACCCAGATGACGACCTATGCTCGAAGGCTCTCTGCGTTCATAGCTGCGGAGAAGCAGAAAGGACTGGCGGTGGAGGTGGGGGAGCTCCAGGACACCTTCAAGGTCTGTTTTTCTGTGCTGCAGGGAATGTCGGAGGCGAAGGACGATCCTGAAGCCATCCTCATCCAGGTACAGACGGGCAAATGTGGTCGTTTTTTTAGAGCGGTTTTCAGTTTTCTCATCATGTTGTCTCGTTTTCTGTACAGGTCAAATCAAGGCCTATGTTTGCAAAGCAGGATGAACCACAGAAGACTGTGTGGAGCGGGTGGCTGGCCTGCGTCGACGGTAACCCGGAATACCTGAACTCGCTTCCTACGGATTTTACCTGCTTGCCTCTCTTTGGCAGCAACGGGGCAGAGGGTCTCTCCTCTTTGGTCAAGTCTTGGTTCCAGATCAACTTTGACTGTTGCTTCGGCCCTCTGGATATCGGCGAAACCAGCCTAGAGTGGCTCGCTGCGTTATGGACCAACTGCAACGGCAAATCCAACATCCAGAGCTTGAAAATGCATTGGACCATCCCAGCCGTGCACGCGCTACACGTGGAGTACACAGTCAGCGCCGACGATGCGTGGGCGCTGTGGTGCAGCATCAGGGGGAGGTCACTGGAGGAAAGCAACGGGACGGAGGAGGAGGGATGCATTGACATCGAGGAGGTGAAGAGCTTCATGCAGGGGCTCATGGGCCACTTTTACAGACACTTCCGATTGGACCTATCAACCGGGAACCTGAACCAAATCTCCACTGCTCTGGGGTCAGCCACACTAAACGACAGGATAAAGGTATGGAAACAAATGCATCAATACTAATCAAGGTTTTTTTTTCCCCAATATAGAAATAAAACCACTGCATTAGATGTTAAAATTAGGTAAATAATAAACAAAATATCCTAAAATACTCATTTGAAATACTTTTCTATTCATTCTTTCACATTAAATAGTTTTAAATCCAACTGAGTTTGGTTCTACATCTTTAAATGGACCCAGGTTGATAATCTGACTGTTCCTCTGTCATAAAGCATGCTGTAAAATACCTTGTTTTTTCCCCATCATCCCCTCAATTGCATGGAATCTACCAACCCTATATGTGGACAAACAGGCCCATACCATGATGCCCCAACATCCAAATTCAAATCCAATTAGTAAAAGTATTTCTTCTGCACAATTTTGTTCTTTAATATTCATGACAACTTCTTTTATTCTTAAGGCATTTGAGTCTTTGAAATGCCAGCACATGTACACATAGTCTGTTTGCCAGCATCGTTTATAAACATTAAAGGTGTTGTGCAGGATTTTGGTAAATTTTTTTTATAAAACCTGCCCTCTCTAATTAAAAATAGATGCACATACGCAACCCTGTACCCGCTCTCAAGAGGGAATGCCTATTAAACGCATGCACGAGCCCATTTTTCCTCATGCACGCTCCGTTTAAAAGCTGCTGTTTGCATCGCTCATACACCCTTACTGTTTCTGAACGTCCTCCCTAACCACTAAATCCCTCAATCTCTATATAGAGTGGGAAATATATAGTAGAGTTTATATTGAACTCAGTTAACTGACCGTTCAGACAGATGATCACTACTTTTTGCTCCCCGTTGGTCACTTAACTTCTCCTCAACCACACGGTGCCTGTGGCATCTTTGTTATTAATCGCTGTGACAGCAAATCCCATAATGCTTTGGGAGGATATATCTGCCTCTTCAGAGGGCTTTCATTTTTTCTTATACGCTTTGTACACACTTGGCCATTTTCAAAGAACCATGGTGAGAAAGGTGAGCTTCAGTGACTGTCTAAAACCATAGCTCACCACAGATATATTCCTGAACATGCGCATAGGTAGAAAAAGATAGCTAACAGGGGAGGAGCGCGTAGGGCAGATTTACGTAAACATATCACCAGAATGATCAACAATTAGGAGGACCACTTATTTAGATGATCCACCCGGAAATAAAAGATCGTCCTCTATAACTTTAACTGTAACATTTCTTGGAAAATAAGTTATTTCCAACTAGAAAAGAACTTAACGAGCGCAGCCCTCTGCTAAGTAGAATATTTTGCCCCAAATTGTAGCTTCCACCTGTAGCTAAAACATTACCAAATTTAAATGACTTGTTTCCAGGCATGAGGCTAACCTTCGGTGAAAAGTTTTCATAAAATCTGTTGGTATGTTTTTAATTGATCCTGCTAACAAACGAACAACCTTTTCTTGAGTAAAATAGTTCCGGACTTTTTGAGTCTGATGCTGTCAATAGTTAGTCACTACTGCCACCTTGTGGTTTAGTGTGGAATTGCTTGTTCTGACAAATTTCCCTATTTCTCAATGTTGGAAAATCTTTTACAGAATCCTGATTATGATGAGGATCATCACCAAAATGTAACGGATTATTCCTTAGCATTAGGGACACCTGATAAAAATGTCATTAATGATAATATTTTTTTTGTTATTATTTATTTATTAATTAAATAAAAAAAATGATAATAATAATAAATAATAACATTTAGGGTTGAAACAATCAGATTAATCGTGGTTAATCCATTATTGAAATAATCATCAACTAATTTAGTAATCCAATAATTGTAACTGGAGTATAGAGACTGTAAAATATACCTTTAGCTGTCAGAGCAACCCATTTAGAGCAGTAATTATATCAGAATTGTAAAAAAATAAACATTTTGCATTTAAAAAAGTTTTTGTCTGTCAATGTGCTCTAACCAGAACTCCTCAAGTTTAAAAGTTTTAATTACATCTGGTTTAATTTAGTAAAATATCTCCTAAGGAACCTTTTGCTATCCAATTAATAATCGATTAATCAAAGAAATACGACAGATTCATCAATTTGTAATCTAGTTGTTAGTTGCAACCCTAATAAAGTTGAGAAGCTCCACCCCGATTGTCATATTTCAGCCTTTTACATGCAACCTTTCTGTAGGATCTACGTTTCTATATTTTGTTCTTTAACCTGTTAAACGCATAAGCCTAATGTTTGTCTTCTTTTATTGCAGGTTTCCACCAGCATATATTTAATCAGCACCCTGAGGCTTCTCACAGAGTTGGCCCTCCTCAGACTGCCCATCTGACGCTACATTCTTATTTTAAAAATGTTTTTTTTGAAGTTTTTATTTAGAAAATTACTAACGGCAAAGATATTTTTAAGTGTCATTTTATTTCTAACCTGCTCCTTTAGAGATATATGTTGTTCCTTATTATGAAGCGTGATGAAAGAACCATTCCGGTGTTGTAAGCTGTCACGGCTCCCGCAGATACGCACCTTGTTGTAAATATCCTGATTTTTACTCTAGATTGTGTATTTTGTAGATATAAATGAAATCAAAGACAGATTTTTTTTTTCTTTGCATTTTACCCCCTGTGCCATTGTTTGTACATTGTTAAATTTGGGCATCTTCTTTGCCCAATCCGCCTTTTATTTGTGTATCCATCCATCATATTAACCATTTATACTTTCATCCATCTGCGTATCCTTTGTATCGTGTTAAAGTCTGCAGGTTTTGAAGCTTCAGTACTAACTCTGATCTTTCCAGAAATGTATCAGTAGGTAAACCTTACACTTTGGCACTTGTACTTTCAAGATTAATTCAGAAATCCATTTTTTTTTAAGTGTTGTCATGGCATGAGTGGTAAATACAGGATTAATGTCAGAGGTGTTTAAGAACACATGTAATATAATTTACTAATTGTGTTTTTAAGTTTTANTGGATCATAAGTTGCTCAAATAAAACAACAATTTAATAATAATTTATCTCACATTGGAGAAGTTCACCTCTGCATTTAACCCATCCCCTTGGAGAGCAGTGTGGGGTTAAGGGTCTTGCTCAGAGTGGCAGTCTGTGGGAGTGGGGCTCGAACTCAGAACCTGGGTCGAATATTAACCGAAGATTCCTGGTTGCAGAATTGGTTCATATTAAGGCTTTTCTGCATGATTATTTCAGTTTGCCATGAGGAGAGGCTCAAGTCCTTTCAAGTACAATAAAAAAATGATATATGTTCTGATTGCAGGAGCCGTATTTTCATGCATGCAAAATCAAGACGTCAATTTAACACATTTCTTTGTTATTTAAAGTTAGTGAGCCAATGTTCTCAAACTGCATATTAATATGACGTTTAATGCACCATGTGAGCAACAGATCCCACAACAATCTAGAAATAAGTTAACTTGTCCGGTCATATTCGGAATCCAATCTTCTGAAAGTACTTAAAATATAAATTATTACATACTTTTCAATAAATGAACCAGAGGGATCCATGTTTGTCAAAGAACACTACTGCAACCTACCGGTTTGTGACGTCACGGTGCGGTATCGGCTGTTGATCAAGTCCCAGTGCTGTATCCTGTGTTACTATTATCCAAGTCTTCTTGAAAACATTCTGCTTCTTCGAAATGTTGGCTACATATGACGTGTTTTTCTTTGGCTAGAAGTTCAACGGCAAATCCTCCCTCTTTAAGTTGGCAATCCAACGATGAATGAATCGGGAAGGTGACATTTTTTAAATTTTTTTCCACTTTTACCCGATGTATTGCATGGTTTCCGCGGGTCATTAAAAGTCATTAAATTATGTTTTAAATTTAGGCCTTAATTGGCATTAAAATTAATTAAATATGCTTATTGAGGCATTTAAAATGCTTTATTAAAAAATGTTTATAAAAACAATTTCGTCAGACATTCTGTAAGACATATATCGTCAGACATATATCGCAATATATTTGCGTGGAACTGCTTCCGGTTGATCGCAAAGCTTTATGTTCAGAAAAGAAGCTTGAGTTGGAGAAAAAGCTAGAGAATGGAGGGGGAAAAAAAGCAAATTTCAACAAAAGTGGCTGGAAAACGAGGAATTCGAGACATGGCTGCAGCCTGTCGACGGGTACCTGTTGGTGGCATTAAAATTATTTCTAAGACCATATGTATATACGATAATTTGCAAATGGAATGAGTGTTTTTACTCTTTAAGATAATTAGATAACATGCGCTTTAAAATAAGACAATGGAGTCTTATTTTAAATAGATTGTCTTGTTCTATTGGAAGTGTCTCATTTACCTCCTCAAATCAAGAACAAATTGACTTATTTTAAGAAAAAAATGACTCAAGACTTTTTATTTTTCCAGTGCATTATCCAACACTGAACAGACATAATTGATTGCAACAGTAACTGTACTTATGTTGATGCAGCATTGGCTTCACCGATTCCATAATAGTCGAACAATAAGGTCTGATTCTCATATTGATCTCAGAAACATCCCACCACTTTCAAATACTTAATTGTTTTGCTCTCAAATATATNTCCCACCACTTTCAAATACTTAATTGTTTTGCTCTCAAATATATTAATTTAAGGATTTTTTTTTTGTCCTATAGTCTGTTACTTATTAAAGAAGAGTATATAAAGCAAGATGAGAATTGATTTCTGTTAAGTTAAAATCTTTTAGCATAATACTTTAAGGTTTTTTTTAGTGTGTGAGTAACAGGTTGATAGAAAGCGCTACGAAATGTCCCATGTCTTGGTGATGGAGCCTCCATGCACCAAACACTGGATTGTTTTTGTAGATTTTTTGGTACAATCAGGCATCCAGACCGAACGGAAAGTCTTGCCTTGATCAATCTGGAAAACGTTTCTGAATTTCTCTACAGAACGGTCTGTAAGAATCCTCTTCAGCTTGTTCACTTCTCCCCGATAATGGAACTCAGTCGATCTGGAGCTGACAAATGGCTGAGTTTTTGTTATTTTTAAATGTGACTTTCTGACTTCCATCCCTTTAGCTTTAGGTTGTTTTAAAGCATTTTAGCTGAACAGACTTTCATCTTGGAGATGGAAGCCTTTGTTTCTATCCTCTGCAATCCAATCATGCAGAACTACTACTTTTTATAGTTATAATATTTAAGAACAGCCTGTTTTAATAAGTGATTCAATTTAGAAAAAAACATCCATGTCATACCTGTTACTTCAGTGTTTGCTATGCAGATGCAATAACTGATCAGGTTGGTGATGTTTGACATAACTGAATAAAATCATTATAAATGAGACTGCAAGCGTAGTTTTGAACCTATATAGCTCAGAGAAAATCCTAAATAAAATTCAACTATCGAAATCCTTTAAGCAACAATCAGTTTAATCAGAAAAAACAGAAATTATAATTTTTCAAAAACCAAAAAGAAGTGTATTTAGGCTGACGTCAAACTGACTAGAATTATTTGGCTTTAAATTGCATTTTCTTTAAAGTTATTATAGTTATTTTCTTATCTATAAGCAAAGCCCCCATTAAAAAAAAAAAAAAAGCAGACGAGGAATTTTCAGTTTAAACAAATCCAGCCATATTTATTCAAGAAAAAAAGACCACAAATTAAACGCAAGCAGTATTATCAAAATAAAGTTAAATATAAACAAAGAGCAACAACAAAAGCATCAGATTTAGTGACCTCAACAATGATATAACACAACAGCTTATTGCACTTGTAAAAAAAAAAAAGGCAAAAAAATGTAAGCAACATAGACTTTGCGGAGTTTAAATCCTATAAATAAATGCAGTTATGTTATTACCACAGAGACAACTACAATAGGCGTCACAGAGTCAAAGCCGCTGCTTGATTAAGCTTTGAAATAACCAGACTTTTCCATAATACAGTTTTTTGTAGTTAGACACTATCATCTGGTCATTAAAAAGCCTTTTTTTGATCATGCTCTCCGTTGCCAACCGCTTCTCCATAAGAAAACTTACCTTCCTAAACAGTGTTTGGGGTTCCAGACTCATCACACATAAAAAAAGGTAAATCTCAGGATTATTTCGGAGTTTGGCAACATATTCCTGATCCTTCAATCCTATATGAAATATTTACATTTCTCAGGTAAATTGACCTAAATATTTACAACGGTACCTTAATCGGGGGATTTCAGAACCTACCTTGCAAAAAAAAGCATGAAAGCCACTGTTACAACAGGCCATGCTTACAACACATTTAACATAAACTCCTTTCTCTCTCTTCATGATGAGATAAATCAGGAGACACGTGGGGTAAAGAGGTAAACGATGGTGAGGGATGTAGTGATGAGATTCACAGTAGATGGGAGGTACAGCAGGAGCAGCAGCTTTAGGAGGCGAGTCCCAAAAAGAAGCCGCCAACGAATCCGCTGGTCAGCACGATGTTCCTCTTAATGAAATCTGTGGCCTGCATAAAAGGGGTGGGGGAGAGGAGATTTCTTATATCAGGACTAATTTTGCATTTTTTTTTTTATCTCTTGGCTTTAATGCAACTGTTGTAACATAACACTAGATGGCACTGATTTGTTTCAGCTGGAATAATGAACTGGAAACCATAAAACACATTATATTCCAATTCTAATATGTGACATGACAAACAAAAAAACAAAAGCTCAACAAGATGGAGTTTAAAAAAAAATAAAGAATAGCAGAAGGTTTATTCCAGGTACCTTTACCTCCTCAATGAATGTGTGTATTTCAGGGGCTGCTTTGTTCGCTTTCTTCTTCAGGTGCTTCTTTGCTTTGTTTACGTCCTTCTCCACCTTTTTCCAGTCCACCTGAACGTAACCACTGTGATTGGCAATCTGTAAGAATAATCTAGTATCAATGCTTCTGTTCACTTTGATATTCATCATTCCGAACAGCCCTGGGTTTAAATAAAGTGGACTGATGTGATCGGTTGGCAGATTGATGGGTTAAAAAATGAAATGTTGGTTGGACTGGCATATTGACGAATGGGTTAATTGATTGATTGCCAGATTGGCAATACATCATGGATCAACGCAACATTTTTATGTGGGTGTCTGATCATAAACAGTAAAAGAAGCACATGGCATGTTGGTAAAAGAGAAGCCCTTTTAATCTACATAAAAGCTTCATCGAACAAAATGATCGACCGATATGAAAGAAATATGCACCCAGATGGCTTGTATCCAGCTATTGCAAGCTCACACAAAGCTTTCCTTTCTGCTGTCAAGAGAGGACCAGCATACTGTACAGTCGGCCTCTTCACTCCTCATTAAAGCTGGCCGTATATAAGTATACAGCAGCTGTTTCTTTCAAGGTAATGTAAACTTTTTTTTTTTTTTACTAAGCGCTTACCTGCAAAAGAAGAAATCCTCCACCGATGGCAGTAGCTGCAATTTTCCCGACTCTTTGGAAAACATAGCCGGCACACCTGTACGGGTTGACAGACAGGGTGGATTGGTTTCCAAAAGGCTAAGGCTAAAGAACTGGGCTTTGTAGAAGAACTTAAAACTAGACAAAGATTGCATCAAATTTAATTGGAAATAATTTGAGCAGACCAAAATAAAGTAGGTATGCTTTGGTGAGGGTCTTGAAATCTATCTTTTTCCAACTGTTAAGGCTACCATAAAAAAAGGATTTAGAGCGCATTTACCTACTGTGTGATTAAGCATAGTTTTCTGTTTTTGTTTTCCTTTTTAAAGCGCTATTTCACAGCCTCAAAGTCATAAAGCTCTGAACAGTATAGACATAAAAAAAACAACCATAAACAGCATTATGTCATTATTTAAAATCTTAATTGAACAAAATGTTTTTTTATAATTTTATTGTCTGGACTTAAAATAGCATATATTGTTTAACCACAAACTCCCAATCTCAAATGTAGAGAAGCATTCCCACAGCATGACACTGCCACCACTTGGCCTGAGCCAATTACCAGTACCGAGGTATAGCGAGGTGGAGTTATTCATTCCTAACTTCAGTAGAAAGCTATGTTACTCCGACAAGCAAATTTAAAAATGAAAAAAAAAAAAAAAACACTAAATAATAATAATAATTGAACTTTATGGATCTCACACTGGAGAAATTTACTTCTGTATTTAACCCATCCCCTTGCAAGTGTAAATAAAGAAATAAATATTGCAAGTGTTTGATAAACTTTACATTTGGAGACACTTTTTTTGTAATTGTTACAATTTATATTTGATTCCTTTTACGATGAAAGAGAAAAATTATACTTTTTTTTCATTTTAAAAATGCCTCGTCTACAAATTAGACTAAAAACTTTTATTCAAGAGCTTTTACTCAAGGGTATGCTCAGAGGATACTTGATGCATGGCGTGATCCTGGGGTGCTTTTCATGCAATTAAACAAAAAAAAAACTTCACTTATACATCTGAGTTTTAGGGCATCTGCATAGTTTAAGAACTCGTGTTAAACTGTTTTTTATTCAGGGGTATGACATGAATGGAAACTGAATAAAGGGAAATTGCAAGCTATTTTATGTACCTATTACACTAAACTCAAATACCCCTGGGGGAAGGGGTACTATTGAAATCACTATATAGGCAGGGGCGGAGCTAGATGGCCCCCCCTCTAATACAGATGGTGGCAGCAGCAATAGTGGAATATTCAAGTGGAATATTAAAAATCTTCATATATATAAACAATTACTTGACAACAAAAACATTGTGGTTAATTATGCAGATCAATACACTACCATTAAAGATGATAAATACAAAATTAATGCTCTTTTCAGAGCTAGACTTTTTGTCTTATGGGGTAAAGAGAAAATTATGTGTTTCTGTACCGGTAAGTCAACCTAGGAGTCTTCGGTGAAATCATAGATAACTATTTTAATACAAACTTAATAAAAAAAGTAGGTAAGTAATGACGATGGAAAATATGTTTGCCCAGAACTCAAACCTGAAAGAATTTTATCCACTATATTTTTTATTTAGACTGATGTTTAAATATATGCATCTGTTTGTTTGGAAAGGCTGTAGGAAAGGATAGTTTGTCTTTATTTAGAAAATATGGATGTTTTGCATGTTCATTTTCCTGTTGGAACAGTGTAGATTGACCCTGAGGTTCTGGCGCCTATTTGCTTTCAGCCACCCCTCAGTGTACATTGGTTATTGCCTGGCCACCCTTATAAAAATATTCTGGCTAAGCCTCTGAATGTAGGTATGTATTAAAATATTTAGACTGGTTTGTTTCAGTTAATTAACACTTAAAAACGGGTGAACGATATTAGTGTGACCCCCTCCCCCATCATTACCAGCCTGTCACCCCTCCCATCATGATCTGGGTAGCCACAGAATACTTCTCAGCAATCGGCCCGGAGTTGTTCCCGAACACCCGGCTCCACCACTGGTGCCTCCGGGCATATTCTGTGAGGTCCACCACCTCATACACCTCGTCTTCGCTGTCTGGGTCATCCTGTCCTGCTGGGAGCGAAAGAAAATGTATCAGTCGAGCCTCCAAACCCTGGTGCTAGCTTCTACCTGTTTAAACAGGGAGTTAAATAGCTAAATAACGTTAGCTGGCTAGTGTTAAATGGCTTTCGGTGAGACAGTGTATTTTTAAATGTTCACAATACATAATTTTAGATGACTATATAAAAACAGCAAAAAAAAATTTTTCTCTCCAAAAAATGACAAAAAACAAATGCTAACCTTCCCTCTGGTCCACCGTCGCCATTTTGGAGTCACCAGTTATGTCACCAGGATGTTGACAATTTTAAGCCACGCCCACATCACTACGTTTTGCCACGTCACATGGTAAAAACAAAAAAAACATTTAATTTATTTAGGTTCAGCGGTTTAGGAAATACATTTTTTTTTCTTCATCTAAAAAAAAACCTGATGAAGAACAGAGATTGTTTCTCGTCTCATAAATATTTTGCTGCTATTTTTTTTTAGGGAAATATAAAAGGATGTATAGATAAAAGTGCCGCTTTTCATAGTGATAGGTGTTAAGAGCACATTATCTTGTTCCTACTCATTTCAGAAGCAAAATATCCAAAATACGTAAAAAAAAAATATAGATTAAAGTATTTATTAAAATAGCTTACATATAAATAAAAAGGAGAAAAAAGATTTTAAGCTTATTGGTTAATTTTTAAATACATTTTGTGTTTATATAGCTGTTAATATGGACCTATATGTGTAATAAAAAAAAAAAGCCACGACGATAATGATGATAAAGGGAAGAAAATATGAAGTTTAACAATTTTTGCTTTTCTATAGCTCTTAATTTTTGTCTTGTTATAAAAGTCACGATGATAATAATGGATTATGATACTTAAAACGCTTCAGTATTATTATGAGCTGCATTCAAATAAGGTATGAATTATATAAACACATATTCTAAATATATGCAATTACTGCAACATAAGATCATCAATGTTTCTTGAGATGAAAATGTAATTATTATATTAAAGAAAAACTCTGGATTACAGAAGAATTTTAGTGTAACAATAATGATGAATTATATATATATATATAAAAAAAAAAAAAACAAATAAATGAATACACCAGAAAATAATAATAAAGAAATGTTTATTATGACAATAGAATATAAAGGGCAGATGGTTAAACCAGTACTAAGCTAATTTAATTAAATATCTATATATTAGAGACTTAGGCAGATTTATTTTGTCATTTTGTATACACGAGTGTAAACAAAAATACATTTCGTTTAAAACAGCTCTAGACAAGTTCATTTTTTTTAAGTGCAGCCTTGAAAACAGTAATAAATACATAAAGAAAATTGTAATATAAACATATGACTGTTTATTTACAGTTCTAACAATTTCTTAAATATATCTTATTATTAGTACAATAATTTGTCATTTTCAGGGACAAATTTACATTTAAAGATTAAAAAAAATGATATACCAAAGGAGTCATATGGTAGGAAACGGACGCTGCTATTGGCTAAGATGGAAAGAGAGGGCGTGGCCAGAGCAGCGCGTGGGTTCGCTTGGGTTTCACAATTATAACAACTTTATCTTCGCGGCCGAAACGTATTTTATGGTGAAATCCTTCCACCTCGGATGCTGCACCGACTTACGTACATCCCAACGACAGGATAACATGACTTTGTGATGAAAAATGTGAGGAGATACCCGGAGAGCGCTTTTGTGCCCCCCCGACAGGATTTACTACACCGAATCGCATCTCATCATCCCGGGGAAAAGTTTTTCATCGTTTTGTTATCTTCGGCTTCCTTCCTTTGATTCGGCGGTGCAGAGCGTTTCGTCTCATGCAGTCTTGCGGCGTCTCCCTCGCCGCCGCCGCCTGCGCCGCTGCCCGGAGTCTCGGCTCGGCTTCTTCTGCTGGTAATGAGGAAAAGAAAATGGCGGCGGGAAAAGCGACTGAAACAGAGGAGGACTTTCCGACACTGACAGCCCAGGAGAGGGAGACTCTAGTCGGGATCGACAGGTCGGGAATTTCAACTCCACGCACTTATATTTATGCTCAAATTCGCAAAATTAATCCCATTTTCCCCCATTGCGTGTTGAAAATATCCCCGAACCGCCCCGCGAATGATACTGTGTTGTCTTCTTGCTTTTTGCAGCTCACTGTTTGGGTTTCAGCAGCTTCATGAAGATGGCGCGAGAACGAAGGCCCTGTTGATGAAGGTAGCTGATCTAACTGAGTGCATTGCATTACCAAGCTGCGTTCATATCCACACAGTTCATTTAAAAATACAAAGCACACTGCAGGGCTTGGAAATTTACCCTGGTTCTAGGAGGCTAGGCCGAATGCAAGTGGGCCAGTCTTTACAGAGACCAAGGCCAGTTAGCCGTAGCCCCTCATTTAGCCAGTTAGCTCCACTGCTCATCCGATGAGCGACCCTGCACCTGCGGGTATATCTTATCCTCCCTAACTAGCTTAAATAACAAGCTGTACCCAACGGTTTTACTTAGCTAGTTAGCGTTAGCATATGTTAGTTTGAGGCAACCGCCCTTCCAAGCAGCTTATCTGTGTGCAGTTGTGCACAGCGTCGTCCTGCTTTTCACCACTACTACCATTTTTTTTACTTTATTGTGAACAAATTAACCGTTTATGTATATCCAATGATATATTATATATTTTTTCTGGCTGTTAAACATTGTGGGAATACTTTAACAACAGGAGTTGACGTTGTTTGGATAAAGTGAACCTTTTTCGGAGCTCTTCGGTTTGCGTTTTATTTTTATTTTGGGCTATTTATTACTTGAATGCATTACTTTTATTTTTACTCGAGTGTAGACGCCTGCTTTAGTGAATCGAATGGATACCCTTTTAAGGGACGTTAATGGCTGGTTGCCTATCCAAGATGGCGGAACGACACCGAGAGCTTTGCAACAATTTTCATATTAACGCTTTACTCTTAATCGTTTGTGTGTTTTCCTAACGTTGCGCTAGGTTTCTCTCTCCCCACCACCCTCTGTCTTTGCGCATTGTGAAACCATGTCCCTCTCCTCCACCAAGATGGTGTCAGGGTCCTTTGTTTACAGTTTGTGCATGTGCTTTCACCAGTCTGCCTCTACTATAATGCATTAAAACAACCAGGTTGCAAATGTCTCCGCGCTTTTTGATTGTATATCTTTGGTTTTTTTAATGTCTAAGAGTTGGAACTGTTGACAGGTGATAGTTTGGGGTGGCCTACAATGAATCTGCTCGCTAGGTGGTGTGGGATACCTACTAGGAAGTGGAACTGCTCTTTTGCAAATAGCTGCACAGAAGCAGCTACAGCGTACCAGCGCGGCAAATCTCGCGAGAGAGATCAACTTATAAAGGTGTTGGTTTAAGCCTAGAAAATGCCAATCACATATTTTCTTCGTTTGGAGAAATATTTGATATTATGTTGCCTTGCTGTTTCCACCCTTTCTTTGTCATCCCTTCCTAAATGCTTTCCTTCTTTGTCTTTCCTTTCTTGGTTCTGTCCTTCTATCTTCATGTTCATTTTCTTTTAGATCTGGTTCCCTCAGTTTTTTCTTTCTTTCCTGTCCTCATACAGAAAAACAGTTAAGATAGATATTTTTCTAAAAAGTAACAATATTTGAAATGTCTTTAAATACACATTAACATGAATTAAACACTGTAGTAACCTGATAAATGGAGGCAGAATATGTCTTTCAGTCATTATTGCACACATTCAGCAACACACGGGAGCTCTTTCAAGCTGGGCACAATTTTATTCACAACACCTGTCCCATCAACGCAGAATCAAAATCAGTAATACTTTAATAATCCCAAGGAGAAATCACTTTTGTTACATGGAGTTGTTTATATATATATATATAAATAAAATGATATAATACAATAAAATAACCCATTTTACAAAACATTCAGAAGTCTAATGGCAGTGGGGATGAAACTGTTATGGAATCTGCTCAAAACATTGGATGCATGTCCTGCAGATTCCATAGAAAGAAAAAAAAAATCCCAATCAACTGAGTAGCAAAACAAACTGTTGAAAGCAGTGCATCCTTGTTTGAGTCGTGTACGTGTGTGTACTCTTCTACGGCGGAGGTCTTTAACAAGGGGTCTGCAACCCCTAGGGGGTTCATTGGGGTACTGCATGGGGGTTGCGAAAGGTTTGGTTGATTAGAGTTATTATTTTTTTTTTCATTAGACAACTAATTGAAATGTCTTTAAATACACATAAACATGAATTAAACACACATTAGTAAACAGATACATAGAGGCAGAAGATGTCTTTCAATCATCAATGCACACCGCGACACACAGGAGCTCTTTCAAACTAAGCACATTCACAACGCCTGTCCCATCAACGCAGAATCAGAAATACTTTGATAATCCTAGGGAGAAATTACTTTCATTACATTACTCCATCTGTCATGGAGTTACTATGGGACCAGTTTGATGTAACTCCATTTCATACAGTATATATATTTAGGGGGTCCCCGCTCCATCTCGCTATCAGTTTGGGGGTCCTTGGCATGGAAAACTTAGAAAGAAGACCTCTGTTCTACAGCATTCAATTCAGCGCTCTTAAAGTAATGCCTAACAGTTTGTCTCAATATTTAGTGTAGGCTAAGATTCAAACAGATAAAGGTTCTTAGTGTTGTTTTCAAGTATGCTGATTTGAATTTGGAAAAGATGAAAGAGACTGCGGTGAAAGTCGCCACCACAAACTTCCAAATTCTCTTTAAAATGTTTTTGTTTCCAAAGAAGATTTAACAAGAAATCTGTGGGTTTAATGTCCTTTTGATTGTTGGAGCAAAATTAAATTTTTATCTTGCCATAACCAACTTGAGTCTGTAAAATGTATTCATTATGTATATTTAATATTGTCGCTATCGATAATGATAAAAAGAAATATAGTTTAGGTGTGTAGTTTTTCCTACACAGGTATTTTTAGCATGTGACGGGCTAGGATGGCATCAGGTCAGTGGATCTCTGTTGTGCAGATATATGAAAAACGATTATTCGGCTAATAAGGTTACTTCTGCTGGAATTCAACTACAACTGTAAGCCAAGATCGTGTCGTAAGCGGAAATGGTTAACAGGTAATAGTTCTGTTTTAACCTAATCAATTGAAATGTTAAGAACGGCGGATAAACCAGTTTTCAGGGAAGGTTGCACTAAGTGCGTTATTACCAACCAAGAGACACAAACAGAAATGGTCCATTTCTGTTTGTGTAACATATGTTGTGATTTGGTCAATGTTTTTAAAAAAAAAGCCCTTTGTTTATGTTGAGGACATGTTCTATTGAATAGAATATAAATAACTCAACTTTTAATTATGACATTTATATTTGTCCTTTTTTTTGTGGGAACCTCTTAGCGTTTCACAAAAACATTTGTGTTGTCCAACCCTATTGAGCAGCCTTAAATCTAGCTAAGTGGGTATTAAAAAAAATCAGATATTTACTGTTTAAAGTGTGTCTTTTGTTCCTATATTTGTCCAATATGAATTCAAATGAAAGTATTTTTAATGTCTTTTTTTTTCCAGTCTGGTTTTATGTGTTTGGTCTTTCATCAAGATAAAGGTTGGCAAATATAGCTTTGTTTTTCTTTTTTTAAAGGCCGTAAACTGATTATTTTGACATCGGTTAATCATCCCTATTAGGTGGTGCAGATGTTTTTAGGCCAATTCTTCAAGCCAGTATTACTCTTTCTCCTTCCATTTACAATAAAAAATGTAACGCATATCTCAACTCAAACATAAAAGGAACATTTATTGATAAATTATATAAGACGTTAACAACGAATGGCTTGGAGAGGAAACAAGGCAGGGGCGCTGAATGCACAAATGGTATCCTCCAATGCATGCACGTATTGGCCGTTACGGAAAAAAAACCATAATAAAATTGGCCGGCCAATGTATCAGTCATCTATAAATCAAGGTAATCTTTCAGAAATATCGAGTGTCAAAGATGCATTGTTCGACACAATATCACAATTTTATTCGTTGTCGAAACTTGAATCACTACAACATGCACGGCATCAGTTCTCATCCTAAAAACAGATTTTTTTTTATTTTTAGCCAAAGTAAAATTAATTCTATTGTTGGTTTTGTGTATTAAAACTATAAAAGCAGGTTTGTGAATTAGAAATGCACCAATAAATGGTTGAAGAATTGTAATCAGCCCATTTCATCTAGATCAGCCCTCATAGATAATGAACAGGTCGCAGAATGCCAAATCAGGGGTGTAGTGGTGGAGCACACCCCCCATAAGTGAGGGCTGCACTAACACTTAATTTGATCAAGCTTTACTGATACAAAAACATTTTAGTCGTATTCTTTTTAAGGCGTTAATGTGTCTTTAAATGAAAGAGCTGCAGTGATCCTGGTTGTCACGAGATGTTTAGATCTTAGTCTGCCACATCTCTGGGTGTAAATGCGCATTAGCCAAGAATGCAGATTTTAGGTGCAATATTCTGCATAAATGCCTATTTTAGCTTCAAAAATCTGTTAACTTTTGGGGGTTGTAGGAATAATTGTTACTTTACTTATTTTGTTTTAAAGCTTGGACATCAAGATTAGACCATGATGTGTTTTTTTTTTTTTCTTTATTCAGCCCAAGCGTGGTATGTAGATTAGCATTAATACTCAAGTATAGCTCCTACTTATCATCATATTCTTCTCTTCTAATACTGGACTTCTTTGATAGTTTATCTTATTTTTATGGCCCCTCCCCATTTCTGTGTTTTTTAAGCTTTTGAAAGCCCTGTCTGGAGCTCTGCCATAGTCAAGCATCCCCATTGTTGCACTGTCTGCAGCTAAGGCAAGGTTCAATGTTGCTGATAGATTGAGGTCACTGTATCAGTGCATGATGTCATTGACACTAACTCAAAATAACTGAGTGGAAGACAGACTTGAAGTTGTAAGTCCCTTTGTTTTTTCTGCTCAGGCAGAAGTGCATTTGGTTGTTAGAGGAGCAAATGTTTAGGTTGTAAATAATATAGCGAGTTTCTTATCTGGTGTTTTGGGCTGAGTTTTTGATGCAGGGATCTAGGTTTGAATCCTAATTGCAAGACAGGTTAAAATTCCTCCAAACCTGTATGGAAGTGGTACTGAATTGCAGGGACGCCAGTGAATAAAGTAGCAGAAGTAAGAGCTGCCCTTGTATAATAATAATTAGATCAGCTAGCGTAAATTTTGTTTTGTTTTTTTGGACTGTGGCAGGAAACCAGAGTACCCAGAGACATCTTTCACACACTCAAAGAAATAGCATCTTATCTTTATGAGTGCTAACACAAATGCCACAGCCTGCTTGATGCTGGACACATGCTAGCTGGTTGTATTAGATAAACTACAAACAAAAAAAGTAATTCTGCCACGTAATCTACTCTTCAATCCTAACTCCAAAATCACCATCAAATCAGTTGAATTGTTAAGTCATTATTAAACTTCATTATCTTTCTGTGTCCCTTATGCATAAACTCAAAATGTCCTTATACAGTCCATCAAAGCCACGCCAGGTGCATTAAAAAAATATCCAGAAGACTGTTTAATCCCGTATTATTTATTAGTCTTGGCAGAATAGGCTTCCATAGTAGATCAGAAGCCAGTTTTGTTGCAGCCCGGCTGTTCAAGTTGGCTCAAGATGCACCCATTATCTGCGCAGCTCAGTGTCCTGTGCAATCTCTATTTTTATTTTTTGCCTTTTATCAGCTGCAGCATCATTCTGAACTTGTGGAGTCTTCTTTTTTTTTTTTTATCTCTGGCTCAGTGTTTCAAATGATTATCATAATGTATAAATTAAATATTATACAATGTTGTATTTAACTTGTATGAATAATACTTAATATTTTCATGTTAATAGACAGCGGGAGACTGATAATTGTAATGTCACAGAATTAGGGCTGCAACTAACAACTGTTTTGCAAATCGATTAATTCATTTTTTCCGTCACGCTTATCCCAAGTGGGGTCTCCAGCTGTCTACAGGCGAGGGCAGGGTACACCTTGGACAGGTTGCCGGTCCATCACAGGGCAAATCGATTAATCTTTATTTTATATATATTTAATATTTTCGATTAATGCCATTAATGCCGGTGTCCAGGCTACCATCACCGGTTTGAGTTCTGTTGCTCCGTTCCCTGCCCCCGTCCGCCGGGGATTCTGGAGCTGACGGCTCGGTTCGAGTGCCTGGTGTGTTTCCACTAAGTGCTGCACTGTAGTCGACCAAAATCCCAGAAATTTAAATTCCCCCTGAACTTTTTTTTTTTTTTTATGTATGAAAAAGGACGTATTCGGGAAAAAGAGGTTTACTGAAACTCGTCATTTTGAATGCATTGAAAGCTGCCTTTTCTACTGGGGGACATCAGCTTCTTTTTTTCTCTTATCATTTTTGTTTGGTCTCAGAGAAAAAGATCAGAACTCGGATGAAACCAGAAATCTATATCGGCCATTAAGTGTCGAAAAAGTTTATATTTATAATTATATTTATCATAGATTTGTAAAGTAAACCTTCTCATGTAACCTTTTTCTTTTTTTGTATATTAACCATTGTAAATTCTAAAGGTAAGATGTCCTCTATTAGCGTTTCAGCACGCCTCACATCTTTGTTCCTTTTGATATTTCTAGATCTGGCGCTTCTGTGTAATGATCGGGTTTACCTGTTGAAAGGAATTTGATTATATTGGTTATATAACCTTTTGTTAGAGGGAGGTTCATTGTGTAGAAGTTACCCTTGTCCATCTGCATGATTACTTTCAAGGTTGTACGACATTCAGAGCCTTATTGCTTAACTTAACAAGTGTCCCTGGAAAACTTTATGCACTTCTTTAGAAACTGGAAAAAAAAATTTTTATTTTTTATTTTTTTTTAAGCGTGACCTCCTTATCTTTTTTCCCCCCAAATGGTACATTACTGAATTCAAACTTTGTGTTAATTTTCTTTACTAATCTCAGCTAAAAAAAATAAAGCTCAGCTGTAGATCATAATGGAAGGGAGTCGATCCGGTTCCGTAAGCTTTCTGAGAAAACCAATTCCGTAGGCTAAAAGCCTTTAAAATTGAAATGCCTCCAATATTAAAAAGTTACCAGCATCATTAGCATTATTGCTATGAACAAAGTTCTGAAGTGCGTTATTTCCACATTAAATGTTGACTTAGATTTGTAACTGCCATATTAGAATCTGACCAATGCTAATGATAATTTCCTAACTATATATAGACTGTGTCCAAACGTCCACCCCAAGCCCTAGATCCCGCAATCACTATATATAGCAGGGACTATATATTGAACTTTATAGTGAGCTCAGTTAACTTACCGTTCGGACAGACGATCACTGCTTTTTTTTCTCACTGTTGGTCACATAACTCCGGCTCCAAGCCTGTGCCATCTTTGCTATTTGTCATCGCTGTCGAGTAGCGACAGCAGGCTGCTGTGACGACAAATCCCATAATGCTTTGCGAGGAGATCTCTCTGTACAATGCAATCCAGGATACACCTGCTCGTCTAGTGACCATAGATCATCACTACTTTTCAAGTCCACTACTTTTTCATCCACTAGTCGTTCGGACACTCATTTAAAATGGCTTAACCACTATATAGTTCCCTATGTAGTTATTAGGGCCGACATCCATAGATTAGTCCAGATTAACTGAGGGTAAACTTTATCCATCAGTTGAGGTTTATATTAGGCTTGTCCCGATCCGATCCACGTATCGGATCGGGATGACGATATTGGCAAAAAAATGCGTATCGGCAAAGCATGTAAAATGCCGATCCAGACTGCCGATCCAGTTTTAAAAAAAAAATCCGGTCCGTATTTTCCAGTTTCGCCGATTGAAACGATCCATTCCACTATTTTGCGCCAGTGTTTCCCTGTTTCGCATTTTTATTAAAACTTACAGTAATACTTGCACCTTTAACTGTTTACGGTTTTACTGTTCACTGTGCAATTTCAGATTGCTATTCATAATTTTGTCCAGTTTGTGTTTATCTCTTAATAAACAGGAAAGTTTGTTGTTACCAAGCATTGTGTTTTATTCAATCTCACCTAATTTAGCTGTCTAGATGTTATAAAGAGTACTAAAACCCTTTTCAACATGAGTCTTACAACTAAGGCTAAATACTTTAACTTAAACTTAAATACATACTCGGATAGGCTGGTATCGGCCAGTATCGGTATCGGATCGGAAGTCCAAAAACAATATCGGTATCGGATCGGAAGTGCAAAAACCTGGATCGGGACATCTCTAGTTTATATTTGAAGGTGATGTTGGTGACCTTTTGAGGAATCTTAACTTTTGTCGTACACATCGATATTTTCTCTAGCCAGTCGATTTATGACTGATTGATTCAAACATTTATCATATCAAATTAATTTCTATATTTTTGGCAGATTTTTATTTTACTGGAAACTTTAGAAGGCTCAAGTGTAGACTTGTCACGACGAATGATTGTTTTTAGAGAGAATCAGAAAGACAAAATACAAGCAGTTACAGTTTAAAGTGAGTACAAACTGATAAGGACATTCTCCTCCCAGTCGCATATGAATGAATCAGGGTTTAGCAGCTTTTACTGATTTTGTCACTTCCAACGGTTATGAACCGCTAAAAATGAAGGAAGCTTAAGTTATGCTATGTTTTTCTTTGTCTCTTCAGGCTGTCCGCTGCTACGATTCGCTCATCCTGAAAGCTGAGGGCAAAGTGGAGCCAGAAATCTTCTGCCAGCTCGGCCACTTCAACCTCCTTTTGGAGGATTATCCAAAAGGTGAACAAAGCATGCTCAGCAAAACATCTACGTGTTGTAAAATCTCAGATACACCTCATAGAATTCAAATATCATTGAAAACGTTAAAGTAAAAACAAAGAAAAAGGAATCTTAAAAAAAAAAAAAAATTGTAGATTTGTTTTTTTTATGCACAACAGTAAGAACTAGGCATCATCCTTTTATCAAATGAAATATAGAATATAGAAAGCCACATTTCCTGTTAATTACTGAAAGTTACTTTCACTTCTTATTCTAATTAAGCTTCGTGTAAAATGTCATTCATAGACTGCATAAATCTATGAACTATGCCATAAAATGTTTTTTTTTATTATTCCAGCATTATCAGCATACCAGAGGTACTACAGTTTACAATCAGACTACTGGAAGGTAAGGCTCGTGTGTTTATGACACCTTTTTTCACACACCCACATCCACGCTGCCAAACAGCCCATAGTTGCTCTCACTCCTTCACAGGAAGTAAGTTTGGTCTCAGTTGGGTTAGATGTCAGAGCAAGGTGCGGTTATAGGTTTGATGTTAGTCATTCTGAGAACCTACATTTGAACTCTTGTGGTTTTAACTAAATGAGTTAATCTACTTTTTTTTTTTCTCATAAGTGATTAAGTTTACCAATAGCCACAGGGTTATGCAATGAGCAATGTCGGTGTTAGCCACAGAAAACAAAGCCCCATCATTTCTGGTGTTTATCACATTTTACAGTTGTGATATTTTCTTGTTTTGTTTGCTTAAATGCAAGGGAAGTGAAATGTTTGACTGTTTTGATTTTTAAAATGATTTATTTTTTATTTAAAAAATAATAATAAAAAAATGTGATTTATTTTTAAGAATGTTTCCCAATCTCTATCTTGTCTAGAATGCTGCATTTCTGTATGGCCTTGGAATGGTCTACTTCCACTATAACGCCTTTCAGTGGTGAGTCCCATCTTTGTTGCTTTTACCACTCCTGATCAGATGCATACCAAGCATTTTTTTTAATGGATTTAGAAAATAATTTCCAAATTTCGAGCAGCAATAGAGATAATTCCAGTAAATATGAAATGTAGAGATGTTCTTGGCTGCATTGTTCCTTTAGCTGAGTTAGTTCCAAATTAAGTGATTGGTTACTAATGATGAGATAAGGGAAACAATGCATGCTTTGTATGCACCAGGTAGGAGTTTACTGAGTTGAACTGAATATGGGATTAACAGGTGTCTGCACTGCTTGATGCATGCTAAGAGGGCTGATGGACTTAGAATCCAGGGTGCTGAAGAAGAGAGGCACCTAAAACGGGAACATCATTGCAGACATGATGATCAGCGTTGTGAAGCATATCCTATCTTCAAACTGCTAGCTTAAGAGCTTTATGTCTTAGAAAAAAGGCCATCGTGCATTATCCTGCCAGGTGAAAATGGTGCGTGGTTTTCAGAACGCTTAATCAAAGATCAAAAGATGTATTTTACTTTACTGGTAGAATGTCTGCTGCAGTTTGAACCTAACATCTTAGCAAATATCTCAAGCTCAGTCAGATTTGGATTAAGAAGACTTTTAGTTTTATTACTCCCTGATTTATTGTGACTGTTTACAGCCTGAAATTTTAAGAAAGGGTTTGATTTGGGTGTCGGGCTGCAACTAACGATTAATTTGCAAACTGATTATTTTCGATTAACAGTCGGATAGTAAACGGTTCCTTAAAGTAGACTTTTTTCCGAAATTAAACCAGGTGAAACTAAAAGGGTTAGAAAGGATTAAAAAGATGATATACTTTTCTACAATTTTGGAATAATTGGGTTTGTTGATCTGTCACCTAAAGGCATATTTTACAGTCTCTAAACTCCAGTTAACGATTATTCGTTTACTAAATTTGTTGACTATTATTAAAATAATCTGAATAAATGTTTCAGCGCTACTCCTACTTGGTAAAAAGTAAAATCAGCATAGCAATCTTTAACCCCACTGTTTACTGATAATGCTAATGTTCATCTTGAAATCTCCAACAGGGCGATCAAAGCATTCCAGGAGGTGCTGTACATTGATCCGGGATTCTCCCGGGCCAAGGAGATCCACCTTCGCCTGGGTCTCATGTTTAAAGTCAACACGGATTATGAGTCGAGCCTAAAGGTACGCAGTAGGCAAAAAGCGTCGCATCCATTTTAACTTCTGATGAGGATCATGTTCAGGTGTTTGTTGATTTCTAACTTTTTTTTTTTTTTACAGCATTTTCAGCTGGCTTTGATTGACTCAAACCCCTGCACTTTGTCCAAAGCTGAAAGTAAGCCTCCATGAATCAGAAACCTTCTATTTCTAAATGTTTTTATCCATTTGTTACCGGCGTTATAAGATGATATGCGTTTCTTTAATGCTAGTCACGGCGACGCTATGATTAAAAATGCTGCTGTCTCCCCACATTCGCCTCAACACCTGTTACCTTGACGACGGCAACATCCCTCTTTCCCCAGCTTTACTGTTTGCAGTTTGCCTCAGCGTGTCCTCCTCTCCTCATCCCTGCTCTCACACACACGCAGACAGAAAATATCAAGGGCAGCCCCTGATCCCCCCCCCCTCCACTTTCTCTCCACAACTCCCTCTCTCCCCTCCATCTGCTGAGAGTCACTCAGGCAGCTTAGATCAGACACTGCAGCGCTCCAGACAAAGGAAAGTGCCGCCAGGATCACGGCTACCTACCTGCTTTGTTGCACCTCATGCAGGCAGGCGCGCTTGCGTTATTCCTGATGCCGCTCCACTAGTTTCCAATGACTTTACAAGACAATCAGGATTCCTAATTAAAGGGTGAGGAACATGACATTAACTTCTGCCTAACCTTATTTGTTCTTTTATTTCCAGTTCAGTTCCACATTGCTCATCTGTATGAGATCCAGGTAAGTTTTTTATTTTTTTTTTTATTATTATGAATTTTCTTTGGTTTCTGAACTTGTGTGTCCGTTGTCCTTACTCCCAAGGGTACAGGACAGTTTTTTTTTTTTTTTTTCATTTCATTTTGTTCATTATGTAGATCACTTTTTAATCAGTGTTTTAAGCTTCCTTTCTCTGTTAATTGTAGCAATTTAAGTCCAGATCTGAGTGGTGGGGAAAGCCCTATTTATTTGTTTATTTATTTATTTATTTATGCATGAATGTTAAAGTAGGCACTGAATTGAGTAGAGATCGGGGTGCCTGAGTGGGTGGCGTTCAGGAGGGGAGGGAGTATAAGATTAGCCGATCATCTGGGTTGCCACGGAAACAGCAAAGTCTGTCTCCTTCTTTGGTATGCTGGTGGCATCTCTCTCTCTTTATGTGGGTTTGAGTGGAGAGGTACAGTAGCGAGCTCTGAGCTGCAGCCTGCAGCTGATGTGGTCAGATTTTGCTGTTTTAGCACAACACCAGCCTCAGGGTTCTGATGCGTTTTACAAAGCTTTACCTGCACAACTGGAACTAGATATGAATAATGCAGATTGATTGTTTGGTGCTATATTTTGCCGTTGCAGGAACGGGTGATGTGCAAAGTAAAAATCTTTTCTCATTTTGTCATGTTAGGAAGATAAGATTTACAGTATTTTATTGGGATATTATCCAAGAAATGTCAGATGTTTTCTCAGGGGAAGGCGTGGCTTTTTAAAGCAATATGACATTGGTAGCTAATGTAAAGGATTAATGTGACTCCTGCCTCAGTCCACCCCTTGTGAAGATCCCACTTGAGTGGATTTTGCTTCAGTCCTCTCATCTGGTTTTACCATGTTTACCTTCCACTGAACTTTCTATGAGTAACCAGTTTCTTTAAGAATTTCCTCTCTGCTCTTCTTGTTGAGGATGTGAGCATTCATCAGGAACCTCCCCCATATATATTTTAAAATGCTTTTTATTTATCTTGTGTAACATTTAGATCATCTTAAAACATTTTTTTATGAAATTAGATGCTTATGTAGTAGCAGTAGATGTAGCTAGATGCACCCTTTTACAATAAAACTTTTAAATGTTAATAATAAACCTAACTGCTTGAAATAGTGACATCATTATGGCCTCATCCACTAAATTGATCCCTTTCTAAGACGTTTCTATTAATATTTTGCAGTTAGTTAAGAATAATTTTACAGAGGGAAGCAGAATGAGACAAAGGGATTTGCAAACTCCAAACTTTCTTTTGCAGAAGAGATACCGAGCTTCCAAGGAGGCGTACGAAACTCTCCTGCAGACGGAGGACCTTCCTGCGCAGGTGAAGGCCACCACCTTGCAGCAGTTAGGTAAGCTTGTGTCACATTATTTTGCTAAATTGGATTCGTTCTGTCTCTGACTTTAAAACCGCATCTGATGGAGTGTTTGCTTTTTGTGTTTTTTTTCCTCTTCGGCTCAGGCTGGATGCATCACACAGTGGAACAGCTGGGGGACAAAGCAAGCAGGGACAGTTATGCCATCCAGTGTCTGCAGAAATCTGTGGAAGCTGACCCCAACTCTGGACAGTCTTGGTACTTCCTTGGCAGGTGTGTTTGATACCAAACTCTTATTAAAAGATAATTCAGGTGGTGTCAGGTTCCTTTTTGTCCAAGCTGATGACTTTGTTTGATCCTGCAGGTGCTACGCTAGTATTGGCAAGGTCCAGGATGCCTTTGTCTCTTATCGGCAATCCATAGATAAATCGGAGGCCAGCGCGGATACTTGGTGCTCGATAGGGTAAACCTGCATTCCTGTAAAAGGCTCATTAGCACTGGCTTTACGACGAGTCTCTTTGCAATATGTGGCATCCTCACCTTTCCCCTCACAGGGTTCTGTACCAGCAGCAGAACCAGCCGATGGACGCTTTGCAGGCCTACATTTGTGCCGTGCAGCTAGATCATAGCCACGCCGCGGCCTGGATGGATCTGGGCACGTTGTACGAGTCCTGCAACCAGCCGCACGATGCCATAAAGTGCTACATCAACGCCACGCGCAGCAAAGGCTGCACCAACGTCGCTGCGTTAACCCACCGCATCAAATGTCTCCAGGTGGGTGAAAAGCACAACTGAAGGCAATGTAAAGCTGAAATCGAATGAAACGACACAATCTGCTGGCTGCTGATTACTTCTTTGACATACTCTGGGGTTTGTTCAGTTGAAAGGCTGCTTTGTTTGCCTCTTGTATGCAGAGAACGACGCAACAAAGCTCATTAGAATACAGGCCAATGCATGCTACTGAAGGAAACATAAAGCTAATGTTGCCCGGGAGTGAAAAGCTTTGGGTTCTTTCAGTGTCTTCTGTACTACCATTTCTTCTCTTGTTTTGTACTTTTCTTGTAGGGTGAAGCTTAATTAATCAATGTAATATTCCTAGGGAATGGGGCTAGACTACTCTGAGGTTCAGAGTTTGTCTTTGTGCATGACATTCCTACAAGCTAAATTAAAGGAAGAACCCGCTGTCCTCCGTTACTTACCTGATGGATTAGAACAATCCGTGTAGAGAAGGATGTGTAGAAAAGGGATTTGAAAGGAGCCCCTAAAGTACGCCTCGAAATGCGTCCTAAGAAAACCCCTGGAAATTTTTACTACAAATGCTTTTATCTTTTTTTAAATCTTATGGATCAGGACTAAATATTGCAAATAAATCTTAACACTAATTGTAGATATTGCTGTCTAATTTAGGGCATCATTTCTGTAGTATCAAGTAAATTTCTTTTTAAGCTTTTCTTATTTCAGGTTTTTTGATTGCCTTTAGCTGTCCTAGTAACACCAAACAGTTAGTAAAAGTTAAGCTGCAGCTCACACATCTAATTCATTTTACTGTAGGAGTCAGATACTGTTAAAAGCTTTGTTCATGGTCAGCCCAGAATGTTTCTAAAGAATGCCATTATGTTTCAAGAAAACAAACTGGCATTGCAGTATTTCCATCTAGGTGGAAATTAAATAGAAAAGTCTTTAGTTTGCACTGGAAAAAAAATAAAAATTTTTTAGATAGGTTAGTCTTTCTTAAAATAAGTGCATTTGTTGTTGGATTGAGGAGGAAAAATATACATTTTGCCAATGGAACAAGACAATTTACATTTAAAATAAGAAAATGCAATTGAATTGTCTTATTTTAAGAGTAAAAATACTCATTCTATTGAAAAACTATCTAATTTACCTGCTCAAATTAAGGGTAAATACACTTAATTTAGGACAATTTAACTTATTTCTAGATCATTTTTCCTAATGTGGACTTTAATGTATCCAGGCATGATGGAGTGTTATCAGGATTGAGTAGTTTGAGATCCAACAACCCAGCACCCTATGCAAGGTTTTAAGAGCTCCATGATCCTAATTGTGGCGCTTGTGACAAACTTTATTCTGAAACATTTTAAAACCTTCAGAAAAGTCACTTCAAGGCGATGCGGCACATGTGGTGGATGAAGCTACATGTAAACAGCTAACACTCTCTCTAATTTGGCTCAGACGTTGAGGAAAGTGCCACGGCTAATTGTAGCTGGTGAGATATGCAGGAGAGATTATTTTCTTACCTATTGAACCCATTCTTTAGATTTCTAGAAGGTTCTGTTAGACAAAGATTTTGCATAGAAACCAATAGAAAGGAAGATTATTATATATTTAACCTTTTCTGACCATAAATCATGATACATGTATTTATTTGATTTATTTCCAGGGGTTTTGTTTAGGACTTGAAGGTAGAATAAAAAGAAAAATAATGGATTGTAGCCTAGTTCTGATAGATATAGCCCTCTTAAATAAAAGCCCCACTGGACTGTCTATCAACATAGAGAACCAGGCTGAGAGTTACCTTCAGCACCAAAAAGAATCAGCTGGGCTTCTACTAGTCCCTATATTCCATATATTCATTTTTATTTTCGTCCAGAAAGTGTCATTTTTTCCTTTACATGTGCATGAAGGAACGTCCCATTTCCACCACGTGTGCTAGCATATTACCATGTCGCATTAAGACAAGCAGTTAAGCTTGTTTTAATTGATTTGTGACTGTTGCTATGTGTCATATAAGCACTTTCTTGTGTGGTTAATTCATGTTGGTTTAATACCTGCTCCATGCAGCCAGAAATCTTAGACGACCTCTACCTATATTTACCATTTCTCTGATCATTCCTTGTTTTGAGGTCATCACGACTTTGTCCTTTTTTTATTTTATTTATTTTTTTTGTTTTTTCACGTCGTTTTCCATTCCCCTAGGCTCAGTTGAGTAACCCCCAGCTCAGTAGCCTACAGGGTAAAAGTAAAATGCTCCCTCTTATTGAGGAGGCATGGAGCCTACCAATCCCAGCTGAGCTAACCTCCAGGCAGGGAGGCCTGAGCAGTGCACCGCAGCAGGTGAGAGACCAGATAGAGCAACTCGCACTCCCCCCCTCCCTCCCTTCTCTCCCTCAACTCCCCCACCCTTCCTCCGTCTGCACAGACACCCCTGCAGGTCAGCACAGCCCCTGCTGTGCATTCAGCTGGGTAACGCTTGAGCTCCACGACGCCTATGTGTCTATTATTATTTTTATTGGAGGATGCATAAAGAGAAGCCAAAAACTCCACATAATTATTTAACTGTTATTTTTTTTTTAAATGACGAGGTTTCCGGCCAAGTGTTACCCAACCCTGCATCCCCTCTCTCTTCTGCAGCAGTCACTCGCCTTCACCCATCACGTTCAACTCCAGCAGAATGCAAACCTAACAAAAGCCTTTTTAATTCTTTCCTATACACTTTCTCCTCCTTTTTAATCCCGCTTCAAACTAATGTGGCACTAAAGCTCATGTTTCCATTCAGTTCACCTCAAAGCCGCTGTTTGCTCTTGCTCTGCTGTTGTGTCGACTGGCAGGAATTGCCTTCTCTGAGGCAAAAACACATTTTGCTTTTGAGCATGCTCCGACGTGATCGGTGAGGTTGTGCTGCTGTGGAGGCCTTTATTTTCCCCCGTCGACTCTTGTCCATCATCCTCCTCTTTCTCTTTCAGTAGCTGACCTTAGAAACAACTGCAGACACTCTGAGTCCTAGTAATGCCCCCTAGTGTCTCATTGTCACTTTAGTCTTGGCATATTAGTAGAAAACAGTAGTTCTCTTTGTGTGATTAATGTTGTTTAATTAGCTATACCAGGCCTGCATGAAGTAATCACACTCTTTGAACCTTTTCAGATTTTAATAGAACCACAAACTTTGATGTGATTTATTTAGATTTTATGTGGAACACTCACATGAAGTAGAAGGAAAATGGTTCAAGGTTTTCATGTCCTGTCTCTTTAAAATAAAAATCTGAACTTTAATGTGCATTTGTGTTAACCCGCCTTTGCAGGATAACAAGCTAACAAAGCAGTAGCCATGCTAATATTTAGCTAAATGGACACGGTGGACAAAAAGGGCATTGTTTAGATTAATAATAGTTAATTAATAATAGTTATGTGGTCCTGAATCCGATACGGATCTGATCTTTTCAAATGCGACCTGTATCTGAACGGCCAGGTCGCATTTATCCGACCTGAACGCCATTATTACCAGACAAAGGTCACTATTCTGGGGCTTGCTATGAAGAAGCGGCAAGAAAAACAACAACCATGGCAGATGATGATGCGGAGAGCAGTATTTATGTTTAACCATCTTGAAAAGATTGTGTTTTTATGGTTGGGAAAGATCTTTAGATGTGCTCTGGCACTGCCATCCATGTTTACCTACGTAAACACGGAGCACGCTGGCCTGTGACATCATTGCATCCTCTACTGCGCATGAGGGACACTTGCTTTGTATGACTGCGGTTCACACAAGAGATCACATGGAAGTCGCATATATTTGGAAATGTGAACGGTAATGCAAAAAAAAATTGGATTTCACAAAAAAATCGGAATTGAGCATTAAGGCCTGCAGTGTGAACCTAGCCTTAGTTGCAGTTCTGTAGTCCCAACATGGCACAGGTAGCTAACTATAGCAGGTAAATTTGCTAGCATGCTGGTTAGCTAGCATGCTGTAACAGTCCTACAACTACAGAAGGCTGGCATGTCAACTTTTACTTATTTTTTATTTTTTTGGAAACAAATAAAAAAAATAGCAGATGGAGTGGTAGGATGCAAACGGGCGTAGGTGGCGTAGGTCTTTGCTTTCAATTCCACCCATTCCCAACTTTTTGCCTACTTTTATTGGTTCGTGGTTAGATATTCAATGCATAATTGTTGATATCAAAGGGGATTGAAAAATAACAAATGAAGACCTAAAATATTTTTTTAAACATGAAAAAAAATTTGTAAAAAGAATCCCAGAGTCTGGTTAAGTTCAGTATTTTCCGGAGTATAAACCGCTACTTTCCCCCACGCTTTGAACCATGCAGCTTATACATTAACTTCCACCCCATTCAGGAGGTGGAAGTTAACATTTTGAAATCCAAGAAGTGGCTAATTTTCAGCTAGCACATGCTAGCAGCAGGCACAACTGAGAATAGATGTGCCTAATTCCAACTTTTTGACATGTATTTGCTAAATTAAAGCTTTCAAACTAATGAAGATATTTTTTAACTCCTATAGAGCTGACTTTCATTAGCAGGTCTTAATGCCACAAGCCAACAAGCTAACAGGAGCTAGCATTCTTTTTCGTCCCTGCTCCAGCAACTATATGTAGAGCTCCCCCTACAGGTTTGGTGGGGGACAGTTCAGTAAATATCAGCCGCTTATAGACTGGTGCAGCATGTACCGTATATGTAAGTCTCTAATAAAAAAGAAAAACATAGTGGGAGTAGCTTATAGTGAGGTGTGCTCTGTAGTCTGGAAATAAGTGTGCAGATAAAGGCTAAATCGATATTATAAAAATGTAACATTCTGACAATATTTAAAGCTTGTCTTATTATCCATTTTTTAAATGTGAAAACAACATAAAAGCGTCTGTACGTTTCCACATTTATAGAAAAATCTTATGTTAAATGATATGAGCTGTCCACCACGAAGTGTCCAATGCTTTTATAAACAATGTGGTTTAACATTAAAAGGCTGATGCCTAGCCACATGGTAACACTGGAGGAGCTGCAGAGTTCAGCTGCTCAGGTGAAGGAATCTGACAGATTAAATGTTAGCATATACTCTGCAGACCTGTCTTAAAGTAAAACTTCAGACAGATTAAGCAGTCTTTAATTTAGACGTACCACTGCTACAAGACTTAATGCTGGTCATACTTTTTCGGTTTCTCTTTGGTTCCTTTTCCTTCTACTTTATAATGATCTGCAACTTTGTTACACATAAGTCAAGTAAACCGCATTGAGGTTTGTGCTTTAGTAATGTGATCTAGTTGTTAAAAAAAAAGGGTCAAGGGGTATGGATGCTTGTGCGAGGCACTGTAGATCTGACTGTTGGAATGATTGTTAAAATGTTTTTTATTGCTATAGAGTTCTCAGTGGGTCTGATGTGGCTTCAGCCTGATACCGACTTCATTTAATTTGAACCAGATTCTAAAGAAATGTCAAAAGATTTTCAGATTTTTAAAGCTAATTTTAAAAGATTAAAATCGATCACTGAGGTTGGTGATGTGTCAGCAGCCACATCTGACTCTTCTGTAGAGTGAGATGCATCTCTCTGCCACAGCAGCTTGTTCCCTGCGTTTTCTGACGGCGCAGAAATTAAATGTTTAAGTGTAGCTCCAGTGGGGGGGGAATGAAAGGAATAGTGCTGCACTTCCAAGCAGTTTTTTTTTTTTTTTTGATTATCTGTTACGCTTTTTAGCTCAAACACAAAATCACGGCATTGTTTCTCCCTTTCTCTCTTCTTTTTCCATGTGCCCCCCTCCAACCCATCCTGTTCTCTAATTGCTGCTTCCCATCTTGATAACAACTGCCCATAACTGGGTTTTCATGCTCCCTCCATTGTATTTTTTTATTTCTACTTCAACTTTCCTCCCCCCCCACATTTGTTTTGCTTCACTTTTGCCTGTACCGCCTTCCATTCCTCTTTTCCTCCAGGCCTGTAAGCCCAATCACAGTGCAGAGGGAGGGGGCTCAGGTCAGTCTCTACCCCCTCATGTGGGCTCTCTGGGCCAAGCCGATGACCAGTCGTGCCCGGCCAAGAGGAGAAGAGCCGGCAGTCCTGCCAAGGTAAACCAACGAGTTTTGTTCTCTATGCACTGACGGCATAAAATGCATTGGTTCCATTTCATTTATTTATTAACCCCTTCCTCCTCAGATTGACTCATGGCCCAGCCCACAACAACCAGCACCGAGCTGGTACCTCTCCCCACAGAAATTACAGGTTTGATGATTTTCTTCGACCTGGATTAATGCTTTAATGGAAGGAGCCATTTCTCACTGGTTTCTTATTTATTTATTTATTTATTTTCCAAGATGCTGGAACAGCTGCGCAGTAACCGAGCCAACCTGAAGCCCCCTCAGCTGCAGATGTTGGAGCAGCTGGAGGCTCAGCTTGCTGTCATGCAGCAGCACCAGGTAACTATCAGTCTAAACAAAGACCTCACAGTTGAAATCCTGTCTGAAAACTCCTAACTTTTATTTCCTGTTTGCCGTTAAATCAGAATGTTTCCTGTTTTAGTTCAGGATTACTATAATGTGTCCCAGGGAAAGTTTTGCACTGCTAGTGAAGTTCTTCTCATGTTTTCTTTTTCCAGATGAGGCAAAATGCATCAGGAGGTCCGATTCGCCCATCTCTTCCTAATGGTCCCACCACCAATTCCCTTCCCTCTCCCAACCCCAGCCTCCACCCCACACGGCCCCACTTGGGACCCCCACGGCACCTTTGCCCGCCTCAGCCCCTGGCCAACGGGCCCGTGGGCTCCGGGCCACACGGACACTCGGACTCTGCGGATGACAGTAGTACTAATAATCAGTCGGGGCCCGCGGCCACAGGACCCAACGGAGACGTGCCTTACCCGCAAGCTGCCGGCAGCAGCAACGCAGCACTGCTACCTCACACCTGCACAAGCACGACGACACAGGACGCCACGCCGCACCCGGCCCTGCACCTAAACTCCTCTCAGGTTATTCTGACGCTCATGTTTACTAGATTGATCTATGTTGGGTTTGAAACATATTTAGAAGCTGTTTTGTTTTTTGTTTTTCATCAGGGGCTTCAAAAGGAGTGTGTTTCACACGCCACTGGCTCAAGCAGTGAGGCAACCCCCACTCACACTCAGACCCCCAACTCCACCACCAACAATCAGGTTGGACATTCCAGTACCGCCCCATCGCCACGGCCTCATAACCACCTCCCCTCCCCTCCATCCCTCCCCCACTGCTCTACCTCAGGGGGTGCTGGACCCACTGTGTCCACGACCAAAGATGGGGATGCCGATGCCACGTCCCACGGCTCAGAAGCCAAGGCGCAGCCGCCGCTGCTTCCCACTGCTGAGAGCGGAAAGGTGCAGGCAGATAGACTAGCCAATCACGTCCACTCTGGGGAGGGAGACAAGGCGGTAGAAGGTGATAAGCAAAGCCTTAACACAGACAATCCCAGGCTGTCTACCCCTGCAGCGGCGGAAAAGGGCCCCGCGGAGAGCGAGGCACCATCGGAGGGGACGGCATCCTCTGTATCGACGGCGCTGGAGAGCCAGAAGAAAGTTAACAACATCCACCCGGCCGCCCTGCCCTCCGCTCCCCAACCTCAGGGCAGCTCAGCTGCTTCCTCACCCATCTCTGCCATATCCACAGCCACGCCGTCGCCCAAATCGTCCGAACACACCCAAACAGGGGGGCAGAGCCCCCCCTCCACCACCAACGCCACGTCCACAGCGCCAGCCGTCAATGGCAACAGCAAGGGAGGCATCTCTGAGGACTCTCAAAGCCCACTTAAGGCTGAGCCTCCCGCCATCGCAGGTCTCATAGCAACGCCTCCGCACGGACACAACTCGTCGTCCTCATCGTCTTCGTCGTCTTCGATATCCATCTATCCCAGCTCCACGGATGTACTGAAGGCCTGCAGGTGAGGTCCTTTGCTCCTCTTCTGCAACAAATTTCTGACCTAAAGCATCTTAAATCCCTGGAAATCGAATATAAAATAATATAGTTTAATCCAGAAAATCAAATATTTACTTTTGATTCATGTTTCGCTCCAGACTAGAAAACAAAGGGATTGTCATGTAAATAACCAGCTTTAAAATAAATGCCAGCATTTGTTTAACATATTAAGATGACGGGAACTAAAATGGTAAACAAGGTTCTCTGTAAACAAAACTGTGAAGGCATCAACCTTTAGCTGCAGCAGTTTCAGGAATGTTATCATGACAAAATGAGCTTATGATCAATAATAAAGGAAGGACATTTGGAAGTGAATTACCGGTGTTGGCGATGGCTGATCTTTGCTGTTGTGTTTTTGTCTGAAAGCAGCAGTTGTGGAGCTGGTGTTTTGTTTTGAACACGTCTCCTCCTAGTGGAGTGACAGTGGAAGTGCAGCTTTAGAACCAATCTGTTACATAACGGTTTGCAGCAGTGAAGGCCACATGGCCGTGTTGTTGCCATGCAAACTTCCCTCCTTTATTCCTCTAACCTTTTACTTTGTTTTTACTTCCCAATGAGTTTTTCAAAGCCATGATTCAGTGATTTTTAAAGGGATTCTGTTTGTTTTGTTTGCAGAAACCTGGGGAAGAACGGGCTTTCCAACAGCAGCATCCTTCTCGATAAGTGCCCCCCACCCAGGCTGCCGCCCCCACCCTCGCCAGCCCTGCCCAAAGACAAGCTCAACCCTCCCACTCCCAGCATCTATGTAAGCCTTTCCTCATGTCAGTTTTAATTATCACAATAAAACTTGAATCAAACTATAGAATTGCTGTTTTTTTAGCTGGAGAACAAGAGGGACGCTTTTTTCCCTCCACTGCACCAGTTCTGCACAAACCCCTCCAACCCGGTCACTGTTATCAGAGGCCTAGCTGGAGCGCTCAAACTGGGTAAGTGCTTTTCTGCTCTTTTTAATTTAATTTTTTTCTCTTACGTCATAGTTAAGTTTGCTGTCATCTGTTTGCTTCCAGATCTTGGTTTGTTCTCCACCAAAACATTAGTGGAGGCCAACCCGGAGCACCCAGTGGAGGTCTGGACTCAGCTGCTGCAGCCCGCAGACGAGAACTGGGACCCGAGCGGCACCAAGAAGATGTGGCGCTGCGAGAGCACCTGCGCACACACCACCATCGCTAAATATGCTCAGTATCAGGCTGCTTCTTTCCAGGAGTCTTTGAGGGTTGGTTCTGCTCTGCCTGGATCTCTGATCTTCAACATATTAGTCCAAGAGTTTTAAGCTTTCTGACACTGTTCTGATTACAGGAGGAGAATGAAAAGAAAGCACTAAAGGAACCTTTGGATACAGAACCGTCATCTGCAGAGAGGTACTTAACGAAACGACCTGCAGCCAAATGTTTGTTGTTCTGGATCTTAATATGAATGTTTTTGTTATTCTAAAGCGCAACACGAAAAAGGAGAGGACCCTTAAAACACATCAAATTTGGAACCAACATCGATGTCTCAGATGAGAGGAAGTGAGTTTGGATTTGATTTATATGCCTGCTCTTCTGTATAAAAAAGGAGCAGCTGGTTTAATGCGGCGATCTCTGCTCCTGTGCGCCTCCTGCCAGGTGGAAACAGCAACTGCAGGAGCTCAGCAAGCTACCAGCCTTCGCCCGGGTGGTGTCAGCCGGCAACCTGCTGAGCCACGTGGGTCACACCATCCTGGGGATGAACACGGTCCAGCTCTACATGAAGGTGCCAGGGAGCAGGATCGCGGGGCACCAAGAGCACAACAACTTCTGCGCCGTAAACATCAACATCGGGCCTGGAGACTGCGAGTGGTTCGCTGTACCGGAGGCCTATTGGGGAGTCATGAGCAACTTCTGTGAGAAGTAAGAGCGGCTCATCATCTTTAGGCGGCTCCGTTCGTTAATCCAACAGCAGATGCATCAATCTTTGTTCTTCACCTGCAGGAACAACATTAACTTCCTGAAGGGCTCCTGGTGGCCCAACCTGGAAGACCTGTACGAGGCCGACGTGCCGGTTTATCGTTTCATCCAGCGTCCGGGAGATTTGGTGTGGCTCAACACGGGGACCATCCACTGGGTGCAGGCCATCGGCTGGTGCAACAACATCGGCTGGAACGTTGGGCCTCTAACCGGTACGAAGAGGCATAGACATTAATACCTAGACGCGTCGTCGGCCTTATGCTGTGAGAAATGAGGGCGTCCATCATGTCTGATGTGGCGATAGTCACTTATTCAGTATTGAAGTTACTTCAATCTCATAATATACTTTATATTCGTTTTTTAACTTTTATTTTCTCGGCTTTATTCTTCTGATGTAATAATCTTATCTCGTAATTCAAAATAAAATAATATTTGGCCCGGCCTTAATTTTTAATATTGCTAGGACTTTGAACTGCTTCTCGAAATATCTCTAAGATAAGATTTTTTTTAAAATCCTTTTTACAATATTTACTTTCGTCTCACTTTATTATAATAAACATTATTTTATGTTCAGTTGTCAGAATAAATCGCATTTTAATCAGAAACCATACAATCGACAAAAAAACACCTTTTCAATCCAAAACCCCTTTTTTCTTCTAAATATTGATTAATTATATAGGCATAACACACAGATGTAATATTTTTTCTTTTTTTTTTTCTTTTTTTTTTTAGGAACTCCTAATATTTTATACAATATTAGAGAAGAAGTATCTCTATAGAAGTGTGAATGGTACATTTTACATTAGTTATAGAATGATTCCTTCCACCAAAGATGGTACAAAAATATATATAACAAGACATACAATATTGCCTGTAGTCAGAAGATAAAGTTCTATTTCTAATACTGACAGAATTTGATAGTTCCAGTCTGCATAAAGCATTGCTTTTAGGAGCTTAACAATTGCTACTCAGTATGCAGCATTTAATGCAAATAAAGCATTTAAGCCGACCCACTTAGGCTACTTTTTTTGTTAAGCCAGTTACACAAATATTCTATCTTTCTCCTTCCTAGTTCCCTTCTAACTGGTAGCATTTAATATGGCCACTGCGGACGCACTTCATAGCTTAAATTTCCCTTTTTTAGGCGTTTCAGATTCACGGGTTTATAAGAAACAAAGTACGAAGGTTCCCGTTTACAATCTTTATATAAGAGAATGTAATTGATTTTTGTAAAGCTAAGTTAATTGAAATGAAGGCATTACAATCCCGTCCCTAATTTTTACCCATTCTTCCTCCCTTTTTTCTCGCAATAGTAGAAATTTTATCCCTTTATTCCCTCAAAAAATGAATTTGGCTCTAATACTTCATCGTAGATCTGTATCTTTATCAGTTAACATAAGTTTTACACATAATTTAGAAATAAAGAGCCAAATTGTTTGGAATTAACCGTTTTCTCGCTGCTTTTTTAAAGCTTTAATTTTGAGAAACCTTCAAGAGTATAACCCATTTAAGTAGCTTAAGGTGTAGAAAGTATTTGGTTTGTTTTTAGCTTGTTTAGCAGCACAGGAATGAGGCCTCATTTCTGATTGGTGATCTTTTTTTTTTTTTATGTTAAAAAATCAAAACAAAACAAGAAATTAATGGGATAGCTAATGAAAAGTTACAAGGTGAATGTTGAATACTTAACCCTGATTATCTTTTAAAACTGCCTTCACAGCCCACCAGTACAAGCTAGCTGTGGAGCGCTACGAGTGGAACAAGCTCCAGAGCGTCAAGTCCATGGTTCCCATGGTGCACCTCTCCTGGAACATGGCGCGGAACATCAAGGTGTCCGACCACAAGCTGTTTGAGATGATCAAGTAAGCCCAATGGACCCGTCCGCTTTAAGGATCTCTGAGCTGGTACTATTTCCAGGAATCAGCTGCTAGTAACCGGAGCCTTCTCGCTGCAGGTACTGCCTGCTGCGGACGTTGAAGCAGTGTCAGTGGGTGAAGGAGGCGCTGACGTCAGCCGGGAAGGAGACGGTCCTGAAGCCGAGGAGCAGGGATGAGCCGGCGCATTATTGCACCATCTGTGAGGCGAGTACAAGAATTCACTGAGCTTAAATCCATTTTGAAGGTGGATTCAAAGCTAATAATCATACTTTAAAGTTAAATTATTCTGCTCTTTATCAGTGGACGGCATCCAAACTAATTAGTTTCAGCTGAATAAAAACATTTTTTTGCCTTTTTGCACCAATTAAAAGCTCCACTAATGGATTTAATTAAAGCAAAGTGCTTCAGCTGTTTTTCTAGACATTAAATCATTGCTGTTCTTGTTTATGATGAGCCACTCTGTCTATCAAGAGAGGACGGCTGTACCGCTATGTTCTGATTTTTATTATTTTTTTTATGTGCTCTAACATCACAGGTGGAAGTGTTTAACCTGTTGTTCGTGCGCCGCGAGCACCTGTCCAGGAAGCAGTGTTTGGTCCACTGCCAAGACTGCGCCAGGAAAGGCAGCGCCAGGCTGGACGACTTCATGGTGCTGGAACAGTACAGGATGGAGGACCTGATGCAGGTCTACGACCAGTTCACATTAGTAAGTGCTCATAAATTTGGGAATAGGAAGGATTGTGATCGCTTTAGGAAAAGGCTCTTTCTCCACACGTCTTTTAGCATTTGTTTCAACATCTTGCCATCTTTGCATCAACGTTTATTACATTATTGTTACCACTTTTCATTATTTCGTGATGAATTATCTCAAAACTAACATTTGTTTTGAACATTAGTATGAAAATAAACCATAATTTTCGGACTATAAGCTGCACCTGAATATAACCCGCAGAAGCTAAATTGCATGATTTGTACATATACAAGCCGCACCGGACTATAAGCCGCGGGTTTTTTATGTTTACACACAAACTGTCTTGCGCTCGCATTGTCCGTCTTTCTCGCGCGGCTACCGTACTTGTGTGTTGAAGCAAATGTGACGTCAACATGGTGGATGGTAAAATCCATAGATTTAGGTATTACCATAGTGGCCGTTATGTTATATAAGCCGCAAGCTCGAAAAATGGGGGGAAAAGTCGCGGCTTATAGTCCGAAAATTACGATACCTGAAGTAAAATACGTTTGTCATTTTAAGCTGCATAAATGTACATGAAAGTCTGAAAATATACTGAGATGTGTTATTTAAAGACTGCTTGAGGTATTGTGGAGGATACCGCTCTCCACTTAAAAAAATAAAAATGCACATGCAAAAACCTGTACCCCCTTTTGAGAGGGAATACCTATTAAGCTTGTGTGAGAGCGTGCACAAGCCCATTTCTCCTCGTGCACACTCTTAAAGTTGCTGTTTGCATCGCTCATACAAACATACTTTCCATAGGAAAATTTGCAATTTTTCCACTATGTCAGACAAGTTAAAATGTGGACGAGCACGTCAGACGTAAACATATCACCAGAATGAATGACAATTAGGAGGGCCACTTATTTTGATGATCCACCCGGAAAAAAAACATCCTCCACTGTACCTTTAATGTTTACTCTAAGGGGTATCGACTTGTTAGGGTTGGTGATTTTGTTTCGATTAATTCCCGTTTTCTCTTCCCAGGCTCCTCCTCTTCATTCATCTTCATCTTGACATTAGGCTTCTTTCTCTTCTGCTCTGGAGCTGCAAAGTCTACCTGCAGAGAGCTGCTCTCAGATACGGAAAAAAAGAACAGCCAAACCCCTCCTCCCCCTCGCCCATAAAAAACTCAGACGGACCCATTTCTGATATTCAGGAAAAAAAGGCCGTCTCCTCCCCAACCCCCCTCCATTACGGTCGCTCTCCATCCATCTGCAACGGCTCGACGTCCAGGCGGCCGAGTCTGTCTGTCTATGCAACCTGTTTAAAGCCAGAAGAGGGCGCCACCTGGCCTGATAACAGGACCTTTTTACTTTACTCTTTTCTCCCACCTCTTCTAAAGACAATGGTTTCACATTTTACTGGAGGACTTAATCAAATACGGTTGGGAACATGGAGGCGAGAGATTTTTAAAGCGTGGTTAAAATGTTTTTGTAGATACTTGTTAACTGTCACAACTGGCAACACCCACCGTAAAAAGACTACTGACTTGACAACCTTTCTTTCTCCGTTTATTTCCTTGTTTTTACTCTAGTAACAGGATGAAATGTTGGCTTTGGTTTGTGGAACGCTCCCATGTTTTCCTCACTTTCCCCTCCCTCTTTAAGGAGCACTAGCCTAACTGTTCCTTTTTATGGTAGATAGTCATTTTAAGACTCGTCGGACAGCAAAATCTCCCCCCAAAACAGTTTGTAATGTGAAGAGTTAAGTTTTTTTTCTTCTGTTTAACAGATTTTTATGTTTTCTTTTGTCTTGTTCTTTTCAAAACTTTGTTTTTCTTAGTTAAAAATAAAAAAAACATTAAAAAAAATACAGAAAAATATAAAAAAAAAATCTTACTAGCCAAGTCACAAAGAAAATGGGTTGCACATAGACTTATGGAAGTTTAATTTGTGATTTCTTTTTTTGTTTTTGTTTCTAATCTTGATGTAAATTTACACTATTTATAAAATGCATATTTATTGCTTGAATATATTTGTCGATGGAATGCGGTTATTTTTTTTTCCCAGATTACCTGCCATTACATTTGAAGGAGTTTTGTCATTTTAACACAACTCCTCTTACATTTTCTATATATAAATATAAATAAATATATATATATATAAAGTTGCTTAGCAAGTATTGTACAGAAACAGACATTTAAAATTGTTTTATTGTTTGAAGAATGTTTTATGAGTCAATAAACACAAAGTTGTCAATTAATCCATTCTTTTTTTTTTTTTTACATTTATTTGAAACGAGAGTTTTGGGTAAAGTTACTGCAGCCATGGAGCGTAGGCCTGAAACCCAGCAGACAATGTAGCTGTAGACGGAAACACACAGGATCCTACACTGTATGCCAGGTCCAGAACTCGTCAGGAAGCTTGGAAGAAGTGAGGAAAAACATTTGGTTATCGGACTGGCTTGGTTATCAGCAGAGACCCAGTAGCCAGATGTAGCTGCTGCCAGCCCCACAGGATCTACACTGACTACTGAGCAAACGCTGGGTACCCTGCGGCTCCGTGTGGTCCTTGATTGGAGCCCCAATCCAGGCAGGAGAGATTTAATGAGCAGGGGAAACAACTTCAAGCTGCGTCCACAGTTGATGTAGCTCTGGTGAGAGGGTGTGCACACCTTTTAATGATGCAAAAACACTCATTTTGCCAGTTTTTCTTCTTTTTCCCCTAACAGAAACACCACAACATTGTCAATACAGATATTTTGCTTAAAACTAACAAGGGGATTCAAACAATTCAGCACCCAGAGCCCCCTTTTTTTTTTTTTTAACACATTCACCATAAATGTTCTCCCAATTTCCTTTGCCAGCAGCACGTGTGAAAAAAGTTATTTACTGGTAGTAGTTTTCCAAGTAAGAGTGATACAGATCTTATTTCACACTTCCTGCGACAACCCCCGGTTGAGGATATTGTTCTCGTTTAAGGCAACCAAATCGCGCTCAACTTTATTTGTAACACTTGTAAAAAGTTTTAGGTTTGAGAAAAAAGGAAAATCTTAAAATTTTATCAAATTTAAGGTGATTTCCTTCATTCTAACAATCTAAATTTGAGATATAGAGATGAAAACCGATGTCTCCATGTTCAGGAACCAAAATCTTTTCTCCAGGATGTTTTTCCTGCAGCTTCAGTGTCTGTTTAACCAGACAGCCACACCTGCTAGTTCAAGCAATTGGAGGTTGTCCCACATCAGCGTGTGACCAAGCTGGTTAGCAGCATGCCCAGGAGATACCAGGCTGTTGTGGATGGGGATGATTCTTTGAATCATCTTTTTTTTTTTTGGTAAATTATTTCTTTTTCTTCAAACTTCTGCAATAAATTACACTTATGAGCTTTTTGGTATTTCTATAAATACCAAATAAAGGTTTAAATGAGTTCAAACCCACATTACGTTACTTGCCAATGTATTTTTCTAACAGACTTTCAAACCATGTTTTTCCCTTTTTACAATAAACATATTTTCCATTAATTTTAGTGGTACAATTTAAGAAAGTTTGCGCTGTTTTGAAATCACATTTTTCATGTTTTTATATTTTCCGACCAACTGTATTTAATGTCATCAGGGGTCATCTGATGGATCGTGTTGCAATTTAAAAGAGAAATTAAAGA
>NW_015150956.1:202130-209749 GCF_000732505.1 Cyprinodon variegatus
TGTCTGCATTGTTTCCCAGTAAAATGTGTTTACTTTTGCAAAAAGGGTCCCTTAATAATAACACTAACTTAATAGTGCAGCCCGGCAGTGAAGTATCATGCTACGGGTTGATTCATTGAAATTGGTTTAAACTAAAGCAGAATTAAAGACAAACTAATAAACAAAATATATTTAATATAGAATTTAAAAATAGAATTATTAGGCTTATTTAAAAGTAAAAAAGATTCATCTTCCATTTCCATTTTATCTTAAAATGTAGAACTATAAGAGAGAACATGACTCAGAGAATAAAATAGGAGCCTTTTCGCCTCAGAGCTGCAGTGGTGGGTTTTAATATCGACTATGAGGCTCTCCACCCAGAGCGGCGTGAACTACGGGATCCAGTTTGCACAAAACAGTGACTTCAATTGCATCCCATGCAGGCTGTGTTTTGATTCATTCTTGCATGCCAAATCACTGGGAAACAGCGCCCCCTTGTGTTTTACACTCTAAAAAAAGAAACACCCTGTACCCTAAACTGATGATTATAAGCAATCATTAAGCCAAATATATGATACTTAAGTTGGCATCTGATCTGCAACTTTTAGTCTTGAATTAAAGGAGCATTTTCCTTTTTTTGTTCATTTAAGGACCTAAGTTAAATTTGATCCTCCCTTGTTAAAAATCTGGATAAGACTTTTGTAAAGCAGGTGGTTAATATGAATGCATTGATATTCTTTCAGCTCTTAATGTATCTGTTAAGTTTGATGATGAAAATTTGTATCTTTTCAGGGGGAGTGGCAGAGAGACTGCCACTCTGGGTCTCTGAGCAAGGCCCTTAAACCCAAGCTGCTCCCCCGGCGCCACACAATGGCAGCCCACTGCTCCCCAAGGGGATAGATTAAATGCACAGGTAAATTTCTCCAATCTGAGATCAATAATTTTCAATTATTATTATTATTTATAATATTCATGGGGGTTTACAGGAGAAAAGGCTCAATTTAGGAAAGGAAAGCCAGTGGATACTAACATGACTCATGAAAAGAAAAAACATTGTGAACTTGTAACAAAATCCTGAATTAAAACCTGAAAATGATTTAACACGTTGCTTTCATTGCATTTTAAAAGATTTTCTCAGAAACAAAATGGCCGACTGGTTGATAGAGCCGTAGATGGGTGGGATGGATGCTGCTGGAGTCCTGCATCACCTCTCCTGGGGTGTCAATCTTCTTTCCTGAAAGAGAGGGAGAAAAAAAACAAAAAAAAACAATTGGAGTTGGATTTATTTTTACTGTAAAACTCAAACAACTGAGGAGGGGGAAAAAAAAAAGTATAAATGATTTAAAAATCGGCTGAACTTTGCTTGTACTTTTGCAGCTTTTTCTCGAGTGTTTTTTTTTTTTTTTTGCCCTTTCCGCCCACTGCCACTCTCATTCTGGTGGAAACTCACGGGAACAAAAAGCGAGTGTGGGCTGAGAACTGGTGATTCTAGGAAACGAGGTGGCAGTTTTTTAATGTGAACGTCAGTTAAAGAAGACGAGGGCTTCCTGTCGGCTGTCTGTAACAACAAAGGCAGGAAACTTGACGTTTTTCTGTTGTTTTTTTTTGCTATACAGTGACAACATGTTATATGGGAGGGCAGGAAAGGGACATCTGGCAGACTGGATGTGTAATTATTTAGAAAGTAGAGTGTTTTCCTTCCTTTTTTCGCCTCCTTTCACCATGTTAGGTTTGTTTAAGGTGTTTAATGGCTCCTGGGCCTCAATATGTCTCCCCTCCTTATATATTCCACCTATGTGCTCCATGAAATCTGGCAGTGATCCAGCTGAGTGGTATGTGAACTCCACTTGGCCCGGACCTCCAAACCAACCCCCCTTCGTTCTCAAATCCAAACCCCCTAACAATGTCTCCCTGTGTCGCAGAAGGGATAAAAAAAGGAGAGAAGAGCAGCCGAGTGATCAATGTCTCCGTCCCGACCCCCTTTTTCCTTCCTCGCTGCTCCCTCTATCCCTGCTCTGATGTTTCCGCCTTTTTGTGAGAGGCACACAGGTGGCCCTGACTGCTAATTTTAACCAGGGCCGATTGTCTGCCTGCGTTTCCCACAGCTATGTATAGAAGGCCGCGGCGAACCAAGTAGGCCAGTGCACGGCTCGCGCACCCCTACAGTACGAATGCAAACAAAAGCACACCACCGTAGGGGTAGGGGGGAGGTTATGACCTCCAGAAAACTGTCTGACTTATCCATTCATCCGCCCTCCATCTCTGCTGCTAGTTATCTCCCTCCTCATTGGCTGCTGCTGTTAGCCAATGGGAGGTTCGGATATTGCCCATTCATAAAACCCAGGGTCATTGAAGATAATGTGGTGTTACGGCACGTGTGAGAGGCAGGAGAAAGAGGGGAAGTGCACCTTTTTTTTTTCGTTTTCACACACTGCAGTCTCACCGCATGTCACATCCTCAATAAAAAACAGAATGCAGTCCTACATAAAGACATAAAAAGTGATATTTCAATAAATGTTTGCTAATCCTGGAGAAGGCTGGTAACTTGAAATGTATCCAGCAAAGATCATTGCTAAAAAAAAAAAAAAAAAAGTCAAGTATATTCACAGAAAGTTTGGTGGAAGGAAAAAAGTGTAAGATAAGGTGCACGAAAAGCAAGTTTTAGTGTGTTATGGTGCTGCTTTTTTAACTATTCTTTACTTTTACTTTTCCTTGATTTGTCTGCAAAATGGCCCGATTTAAAAGGAAAAGAGAAACTACCAACAAGGCAGATAAGCTGAAGGATGTGGTTTATATTACCTTGTTTTGTATTTTTTTTTGTTTTGTTTTTTTGAGGTACTAGTTTTTAAGTCTTTTTAAATTTTGTCTTTTAAGCAGCTTTAATCCAGAGATAAATATTAAAAAGTAAGAACTCTGTGCAATCAATCTATGTTTCACTTTTTGGAACCAAGTTGGTTTGAAAATACCATCAAATTTACTAAGATGTATCTGTAAGGAATATGAGCTTAATTTGAATTCATTTGGTCGAATGCAGGACTTTTTTTTTATTTTTACTTCCACTTATTCCAAATAGTTAAATTTGGAATAAGTGGAAATAAAAATATATTAAAAAAAACTGAAAGTGAAATCCAAACACTGTAAAATGACCTTCCTGCATGGTTTTGTTAGGAAACTGCTGAACCATTGAATTATTTTCCTAATTTTAGGGCTTATATATAAAATTTGTCCTCTTTGTCACAGAAGCTTGCATAAATGCAACCTTAACAATGGCTTCTATAGGAATCCATTGATAGTCAGCAAACCCTTGACAAAATGTCCCCATTCATTCTTCTACTGATCAGTTAATCAATTACAGTTTCTGGTTTCCTCAGGAGCTTGAGGAGAAATAATGAGTCCCAGCTCTCCTCCGCACCATAAAGCCTGTGTCCGATCAGATTTGGCAACATCCTCTCCAGAAAACATTATGGGTATAGAAGCACGAGTGTAACTTGTGCAAAAAGTAAAACAAATATCTACTGTTAAATCCATTTGAGCAGCTCCAGACAGTATGTTTGCAGGGAGTGTCTGCTGCAGAAATTGGATTATAAATTATGCAAAACTTAAGAGGCACCATAATCAGTGGTTATATGGGAACTTTTTGGAAATTCAAAACCCAAATTTAATGCTCTACAAAACACACCAAACTGTATTTTTTTTTTCTGAATTAGTAGGAAGCAAGATCCTGCACTCTAGGATTGCTTCTTCCATCCAACGAGATGTCGGATGCATGTTTTTGTGATGGGCTAGATAGCCAAGTTAACACACAGACGCACACAAAAAAAGAGGTGCTACCCGTTGCCATGGCAGCGGCAAGTAATTAGCACAGGGAGAAGGACGATGGGAGAGAGGGAGCATGATTTTTTTTTTCTTTTTGCAAGAGTGGGATGTTGGCCTGCTTTCAGGGAAATAGGAGGAGGAGGAGTTGGATGAATTAACGCCACAGGTTTCAGGTGTTGCAGATGACAACGTTCACAGACGAGCTGGATTGCGAAATTGGCATGCCCCCCCCCCCTTTTAAGCCCTCATCTCATGTTTACACAGAGACATTGGGAGGAAGGGGGGGTGTCTGGGTTCAGCTGTTGATCTAGATCATGCTGCTACAGCCCCTCTCCCCCTTCTCATGTACAAACGGATGTGTCTGTCCATCTGTTGGTCATGTGACGCTCGTTCTTTTTGACAAAAGCAAAGCCGAGATGGTTCTCAAACCTGAAACTGCATCAGGCTGACTGCAAAGTGCATTCTGCGAGAGGCCCCGGATTCACCTCCTTCATCAGCTCGCTCCATCAGCTCCAATAAAATAAAACAAAACACCCTTATAAAACAATGCCTTAGTGCATTCGCTCCCAATCCACACGCCGAAAACACCCACACACTTTTGGAGCTGAATTTGCCCCCCTGCTCATGTAGCGTCGAACGTCTGTCTCCGTCACCGCGGCCCACGATCGCCTATATTGCTAAGAACAATTATGCAGATGTGCGCTAAAACCACTTTGGTGCCATAATCCAACAATCAGTCCATTATTGTAATTGTCGTTTCAGGCGAGTGGGCGATTATAGGCTTTGACTGAGATGCTGAAGAACAGGCGGAGCGCTGTACGTCGTTATTTTATTTTTATGCAAATCTGTCGAGGCCCATTTAATGTGTCAGATGGAAAGTCGCTGCGTTTCAGAAGTTCTGGGGCCACAAAGAAAAAGAGAGTATCTGACAGGCTGTAGGCAAATGTACATCAGCATAAAGTGACAGACTGAAAACATGAATCAGACGAGCAGGCAAGAGGCAAATGGTAACTCTGGAGGAGCTGCATGGGTCTGCGGCTCAGGTGGGAGAATCTGTTGGCAGGACAACTGCAAAAGGAAAACCATAAGAGGTTCTGTTTATAGTTTGAAACCATGTATGGAACACAGGTGGAATAAGGTGCCCTGATTAGGTAATACCAATATTATTAATATAATACCAAAGTCCAAATATATTGTTGAAAATGAAACAGAAAACAGATGGTAAAACACGGCGGTGGCAGCATTATGCTGCAGGGATGTTCTGTTTTTGTAGTTACAGAATAAGAACCTTCTCTATAAAGTTTGTCCGAAAACATTAGTGAACATTCGGTGCTCTCAGATATAAGAGAAGCTGTAGTAAGTTAGGGTTACAGTTTTTATAGAGTAGCCAAAATAACTTCTCATTTTCTTTCCGATAACCTTGGTTAAAGTTAGTTGTGACTGATTTTGCTCAAAGCCAGAAAAGAGATTTTCTAACTTCAAAGATTGTTCTTGCAATCGTGTGGATTTCAAAAGAAAAGCTGCGCCTCCTGCGTCAAACCGAACATTTCAGCGGTCAGACGTCATCCTGAACGGGATCAACTCAGCTTCTCTCATGCTATATCCATGCCTCATCAGGGCTGAGGTCAACTGACCGCTCCATGCACTTAGGAAGAATCAGCTGAGAGCTTCAGGGTGTCATGTGAGCTTCTGGTGTGGAGGGGGGATTGTCAACAGCTCCAAACAAAATGTGGTCACCTTAAAGAGGAAGGCGAGGAATGCATCTCCTCCTCCTCCTCCTTCTGCTCCACCTCCTCCCCTTCAGTCATGGGTTCTCCACTGGGTAATCGCATACCAAAAACACAAGAATTTCTTCCTCTCTCCAGGCTGGGGCTACCCCCCCTCTCTCTCACTCTGTCTGCATGTTGTTAAATCATCTTAAGCTTAATGGAGGCAAACCGGAAACTGAATACCTTTGCTGGTTTTGAGAGTAAAAGCACTTGGCTCAGTCAGTGTGCTTTATCTGATAAATTACTGAATGGTTCTGAATTAGTCGTCCATCATATCATATTAATGAGGAAATGATCCAGTTGTTTGACATAAATCAAAGAAGTTAAGTCTTAGATGTTTCAGTAGGGAATTTATTTATTCATTTTTTTAAATCTTTTCTACTTTTACGGTTTCGGCCGTTTTGTCACCTGATGCTTTATGGGTACAAAAATCCCTTAAAAAGTGGAATCGGATTAGAACACGCCATCTGTTTGATCCTCCGATGAGGAATGTGCTGTATGTGGGGGATGCACCTGAAAAGTTTGGTGGAAGGAAAAAATATGGCAAAAAAAAGTAGCTTAGATTATCTAAGATATATTTCAGTGAGTGAGCAGAAAAAAATTAAAACTTTCAGATCAGTGAAAGAATTAGCTATCCAATTTAAAAAGTTTCCCTTTTTAAATTGGAATTTAATTTAAATCTAAAAGCCCATATCTCCCAATGGAAACAAACAAACAAACAAAAAAAAACCCAAAACGGAATTTTGTTCCAAATTGTGCTTTTATTTTGAAAAGCCTCAACTGGATGCCTCTCTTTGACCGTGAGCAACTTAACAGCGGTGGCAGCGCTTCTGAGAGCGGCTTTTCAGAGCGATTCCCAAAGTGCTCCTAATGTGAAAAATACAGAGAAAACGCCGGGCCGCATTCCTGAGAGACTCATGCCAAACCGAGACAGAATAAAGCTCTGATGGATGTGTGCGTGCGCGTGCGCGCACCAGCACACCCGCGCGAACGCACAAACCGTGCGTCTCTGCGGGGGTGGAGGGCTTTGGAAGACCACACACTTTGCGCATTGCCCCACCGCACACTCAACGCGCACAGATACAAAAAAATCTCACAGTTTAAAGACTCCAAGTCATAAAAAAGTGCAAACAGAATGAATAAAACCTGAAAGTAAACGTTTTGTAGGGCAGAAAACTACTTTTAAAGCGTGAAAAGTGGCTCTTTTGGCACCAGCGGTGTGCTCCCTGGAGGTCCCCGCATGGTCAAAGCAAAGCATAAAGCGAGCTGAGGAGGAAGCTTCAGCCTCTGTGACCCCCCTCCTCGCCTTTCTGAGCCCGGTGGTCACATTTGAACCACGATCCACGGACGGTTCTCACGCTTTTCAAGCCGATCACACGCCAGCGTTGCGCAACCTGCCTTGGAGAGCAGGAGCAAAAAAAAGAAGCGACGAGAAGGGAACAACAATAAAAAGGGGAAAAAAATGTTAATAAAACTTTGCTTTATTCCCAGCGCCGAAAGCAAATGATGGAGAAATTGCTTCCAATATATCCTGGGAAGAAAAAAGAAAAGAAGTGGCCTCACTTACCGTGTCTGCTTGGCCGCATGTCCCCACGAGAGCGCTGTGAATGTGTGCATGTCTCTGTGTGTGCGCACAGGACGCATGCCGACACCAGCGGTCGGAAGCGCAGCGCAACACGTCAACGCGTGTTCCCTTCATATAATGGGGCTTTGGGGGGCTGTTGGGGGGGGGGTCTTAAAGCTGCTGCCGGGTTTAAGGGTGCACAAACTGAGGTCCGGAGACCTCTAGAGGACCCCTCCGACCTATAAGGGAAAAACCCCACTTATAACTAATATTGTTGCCATGTTTTTCCTTCTGCTCAGTGCAACACATGTCATGATGCACTTAAAAAAACATAGAATTATGAATCTGATGTTTTTATATGTATAATTGTAAGAATATGTGATTTTTACATGATTTAACATGATTATTTTCATTTATTTTGGTTGTTTATGCAGATGTTTTTACTATCATCTATCTATCTATCTATCTATCTATCTATCTATCTATCTATC
>NW_015150956.1:209761-224646 GCF_000732505.1 Cyprinodon variegatus
ATCCATCCATCCATCCATCCATCCATCCATCCATCCATCCATCCATCCATCCATCCATCCATCCAAGCATTAGATCAAACCCCCCTATCTGACCCTTTTCAAAACTTTCTGGAGACCCCCCCTCCTCCTAACATAAAGAAGAGTTCATTGAAGTTGGAGACGTTTGCAATTCGCCGGCTCTAGGCGAGGACTATCATCCACACTTTGGGGGTTCAAGAAATTGAAAACGAATGACAAAGCTTTCAGTGCGCCAGCAGATGATCTGTGGTTGTCCCAGATTACTTTCAGTCGTTGTACGGCTGCTCGTCATCCAGTGATTCAGTCCATCAGAGAGGAGCAGCAGATTAGTGCAAAATATGTTAAATTAAATCAAGCCCCCCCTCCACCCCGCCGTCTACCCTTTCATTTGCACTACATCAATATGTGCAGAGCGTTATTCAGGATGTGAGGCTGTCAGTCCGTCCGTCCCTCACAGACGCGCCTGCAGAAACTGCATCTGAGGACATGCCGGGAAGTCTTTGTGTGATTTTCTTTTTTCTTTTTTTGTCCCCCCCCCCGCCCTGAGTCAAATGATTGAACCCTGCAGCAGCATCAGTAGCAATGCCTGCTCACTGCTGCTGTTTTTAATTGAACAGATAACAATCCTGAATGTTTTTTTTTTTTTTTTCTGCAGTGGAGAGGCAGCCTGGGAGATTTGTACTCCTGCTGCTGCACTCTCTTCACACAAACGCCTGGCATCTCTTTTTCTCTGCAGAGAGGCATGAGACGCAGACATGAGAAAAATAGACGGAACAAATGCTCAGACTCTACGTGCAACACATGTAGAAAGACAGAAACATGAAGTGCTTACCAACACGCTTCATCCAGATTTGTTAAAAGCCAGGGTTTTCCAAGCTGCGGGGATCTGCCTCTTCCTTTCAGGACTTGCATCTATCTGTCAAGCTATCTTTCCCTCAGTATCCTCTCTCTGCTCTCCCCTTGTTTCTACTCTGAATCCTTTAAGTCGACCAACCTCTCCAGTGATCAATGGGCAGCCGGTGAAGCAAGCTCTGCTGCCTCCACCTCCCTCAGATTTGTGTGTTTGACTGTGAAGAGAGGAGGCTTCCAACCCACACAGCACTCTCCAGAGCTCTCAGCCTCCACAGTACCTCATCAGTTGACCACTCCACCCCCCCACACATCAGTTGTGTGCGCCTACACCTACACGGAGTAGTGCCATTAGAAGTGAAGTGCACATTTCGCCTTCACCTGAAGTTGATTCTTCATTTTCAAAGAGGGAATGTGTGTCTTGAAGCCAAGCATCCTCCACAAAAAGGGCTCTGAACACCTGTGACTCATGTCTGGTCCTGCAGAGCGCCTCATAATGGACATTAGTGACATCCATGTGAACAAGAAAAAGGCCAACTTATTTCAAACCAAGTGCATTCGAGCAACCTGCACTGCAACAAGGTTATAAATAGGGATCTAAATGCATACTGCTGGCTGCTGTGTGGGTCTGAGGAGCCGACGGATGAGAAAAAAAACGATACACATTCAGAAGGGGTTAAATAAATAAAAAAAATTGAACCCAACACCATTCGGATATTCAAAAGATAAAGACAATATAGAAGTTATTTTCTTGTAGCTTCAATATAAATAGCTCTAATGAGGAGTGAGTGGCGTCAGAGGGGGGCAGCTGACAGATGTCATTCAAAAGTACAATAATTACCATGCAGAAGAGATGTTGCTGAAATTAAAGTGAAATGAGCTCGGAGGTGGTTACTTTTTAGTTGGAAGTGTTTCCGACTCCTTTAGCAAAACGAACACAGGACAGAAGCTTTTGTATATGTTGCGTAGTGACAGTTCCCGAGAGTGGCATTAGAAAGGGAAGGCAGAGTTCCCAGATGAATAATGGAATGAGGATAAATGTCCCCCCCCAAGGCAATGAGTTAGCTACCTAGAATTAAATATTACCCAAAATCCAGTTGCTCCAAGCAAACAGCATCTTAAAAACCAACGAACAAACTGAACTCAACAACAGGGAGATGATAAGAGGAGGTTTAGTTTATATAAAAATATCAAAAGCTTCAAAGATTCACAGAAAACTATGCATCATCTCAGTCAGGTACAACAGCAAACCTTGCAAGACAGAACCACCTAAACTGAAAGATCATCAAAAGAGAAGATTAAGTCAAAATGCAGCCAAGAGTCCAGAAGTAAGTTTGGAGGAGCTGCATAGAGCCCCACCTCAGGTTAGAGGATCTATCAACTGGACATCTATTCATTGTGCACCTGGTCTTGTATTCTAGACAAGTAATTTAAGAGATACAGCAAACGTGTACTACAAAGTTTGCTAATCTACTTTCTAAACTAATGCCTCAGATAAACTTAAAATATAACTTTCACACACTTAAACATAATTGAGCAGCATCATGCTGTGGGGATAATTTCATTAGCCGGGGCAGGTAGCTGCACAGATTTGGAGGTAAATGCTGTGAGAACATGTAAGGGATGGTAGAAACTGGACCAGAGGTGCACCTTAATAAAGAATGGCCCATTTAAAGTCCAGACCTAATTCCAACTGAGATTCTGCAGGGGAAAAAAACTAAATAAGAAAAACAATATTGATCAAGTCTTACTGAGCTTCTGCACAAAATTAAAATAGAATAGCGAAGCAACCTTTCTTGTATCCCCTCACCATATCATGATCTTGGCACTGATGACTGGCTTACTGGTTCATTCCATTCACCCGTCTAGCTCCGCCCAGTTTCTCCTCACCATTTATCTGTGTCATCGGCTCTAGCCTCTATTTAAACTGCTTACTCCCAGTCATCAGTGCCACGTTATTCAACCCTTCTGTAAGAGTTCTCTACCATACCTGTTTGTGTTCTGATTGCCTGATCCTGAACTGCTTTGTCTTTGGATCTTTGCTGCCCTGTTCCTGTTCTGATCTATTTGCCGGTTCTGTCTTCGGACTCCTGCTGGATTCTGCCTGTGGACTGAACCTGGATCTGCATCATGAATTCGACCCGGATTTCCCTTCAGTACCACTTTGGATCTCTGATCTCCTGCAAACGTTTTCGACACTGACTTTGGCTTCGTCTTCCAGAAAGTCCTGCCTTACTTCATCTTCTTGGATCTGCTGGTCATCCAGTTCAGCTGTCTTAAAGGCTTCGGCTCCTCTGGGCGGCGTTCGACGCATGCTGTTGGCTTCCATCCAGCTGGTTTCCACTTCTTTCTCTGGACTGAACACTAAGACCAGGTTAGTGACTCATGCATTCATAATCGTCCTCTGTCAGATTTACATGGTCACTAACCTGAGTTTTCCCTCTGCAGAGATTCCGGCCTTTGACGCCATAGCTGCTGAATTGCAGATTTGACGTTTCTTCATAAAAGCTTTTGAGAAGTAAGCCCATCTGTTTGCCTTGAATTCTGGGTCCTCAGTTCTGAGCCTTGATACACTAGTATCTGCAGAGAGACAAAAACTAAATTTGATCCTTTAACTCAGCAATGGACTCTAAATCCCAAACTTTGATTTTGTTGTCAAACCTAATTTCTATGAGTAATTCATTTCTGACTTCTAGCCAGGGAACTTTGCAGGTTAATTTTAGCCAATCCCCTGATTTCTAATTAAAATAATAACTGATATGTGTTTTTCTTTCCTGCTGTGCTTCCGCACTGGCATAACGAAGACAAAACCCTCTTGTGTGGGCTTAACTGACAGCACAAATTTCCTCACCAGACACATATAGTAGGCCAACTGAGCATGGTGACAGGTACCGGTCTAATCAATCAAAGTGAAAACTAAGAGAGGTGCTAACGCTACGGAAAGACTTGGATCTGATGTTATTCATGAGATACAAGCTCACTCTCAAAATCACCTCAGATCAATTGGAAGAGAATAATAGAGCAATATTTCCCTAAAAGGCGACATGAGCGCCAACAGTGTCAAGTGCTTCCTGATAAAGAATGTTTTACTGGGTAAAAAAACAAGTCTGTAGGGGATATTTAAAGCGTGCAATGTTTTTATAATACAAGGTTACGGTAATTCAACTGGACAGGATGAGCAATAAAGACTTAATCAGGTTTAATTCTGGCTTAGAGGTGAAAACATGCTATCCAGTGTTAGGTTTTCACAATTCAAAGGAGTAAGAATGATAAACTGTTCGCAAGCTGTGGTAATACACAACTCCCACACTGATTCACTTCACATGCCGCATCATTGCTGCCCAATTTCATAACAAGTAATTGGATTGAATTTTTGATGCAATAAGATAACTGATGAAATGGGAAACTTTAGCATAAAGGCTTTTTTTCTCCTTCTGAAATTGTCTAGTCTCTTCAAGTCCCACAAGTAATTGAATTACTGCTGCAAATTGAAGCTTTTCTTTCAAGTTTGGAAAGATTATCATCAAGCGATCATGAAATGACAATCAAAGACTACTATCACTGTGAAAAAGCATTTTCTTCCATTATAGATTTCTTCTTTTGTCCCACACTGGAGCAAAGGTTACTAGTAATGTGTCATGATATTCTTAAGGGATCTGACCCACATGCAGTAAACCACTCAGAGAAACCAGGGTGAAAGTTTAACAGGTTTATTGAGGAAATAAACAGGGTTGGACTCAGGAAAACTCAGGGTACTGGTGAACCGGAACTGGAAGTGGGAAGGGAAGTATAAGAGATTAGTTCACGGTCTGCGGGAACTTTGAACGATGACTTTGGAGAAACAGAGAAAACGGGACTCATGTTAGTGGAGAAAACTTCCTTCCAAGAATTCAGTATTGTGTGGGTTAACCAGAGGGAGGGACCCGTTGGAGGGCAGACAGGTTTTGTTTTTGGTTGGTTTCTGAGGCACTATGAAGCGGACTGTCACTTGGAATCCAGGAGGTCTTGAATGGAACTTGTGGAGGTTAATCCCCTGCTCAGAGTGAGACTCAAACAATCCTTCCAGGGGAAGAAGGCCAAAAACTTGCAGGATGACTTGCTGCTGGGAGTATTTCTAAATCTGTTTTCCAATTTCTTAGATTTTTTAAACGTTTTAGTCATGTTGGCAGAAAGGTAGGATTTAAAGGAATTCCTTTATTTGCTGGCCAGAAGTAGTAATTAAACATGGATGTAGCTAAAGAAATATAAGGAAATTATTTATCACAGATACTTTGATGCACTTTTCTTTTCCATTGCATTTTTAATAAACATTTATTAAAAAACTTTACTGTACTATGTATTCTATGCTTTGACTCATTTGCAAAATCCATGTCTCTTTCTTTTATTCAATAAATTTTCTTTTTTCAGCGGAACAGGAAAGTTTCGTTGGATACCCAAATTGTTTTCCTAGTTCTCTCTAAAATTTAGAGAACTGAACAGCCAAGATCCAGATTATTTTTCTAAATTTCTCACAGAACATACTGCTGGTTGATCTCTTTGCTCAGAGGCTCAGAGTCTTCTATTGGTTCCATAAACCAGACTTAAGATTAAGGAGGACTGAGCCTTTAAGTTTACTACAGTTACATTTAGCTGTCTATACAGGCTCTTAAAAGGAATGTAAAAATGGGCCTTCCTTTGAATGTTGGTCGTTTTATTATGTAGTTTGTTTTTGTCTTTTTTATCTGCATTTTATCTTATTGGTGTTCTTTGTGATTGATCTGTCTGTGAAAGGCACTTTAGAAATTAACTTTACTGACTTCCCTGCTAAAAATTGGTGTAACATTTTTATAAACATTTTCAAGGATAAACTTTGTGTAAAACCTTAACCACATTTAAATATAAGAGGTCCAGCCCAACATGACTACACAACTAATTCACTTTGTCATGATGTGGTTTGTAAATAACCCAAGTGTACAGACTGATTGTTGTAAAACAAACCTCTTTATTATGAAATAAAGAGACTTTACAGACAGGGAATCTCAGGAAAACAAGGTCATGGAACACAGTGTAAGAGAAAAATACAGCTAGCAACAGTGAAAAACTGCAAGCTGAAAGACTGAATGACAAAGGAACCAGATAAGTAGATTTTTAAAGATGAGGAGCAGCTGAGGGAGAAGGTAAGTAGGGGAGCTGATGAAGGTACTAATAAACACGAAGGAGCAGGACTTAGTTGACAAAATGATTTTCAAAAGAAAGGGAAAAAAACAAAAACAAAACAACAGAAAATAGTGCCAGACAAGAAACTAATTTGCATAAAAGAAAACAAAAAAGTCATAATAATAATAAGAAGAATCTGAACCCAAAGGAATTCAGCTATATGTCATGATCTTGGCACTGATGATTGGATTAAATGTTCATTTAATTCACCTGTCCAATTCTGCCCGGTTTCTCATTACCTCTTATCTGATCCACCTGCTCCTGCCTCTATTTAAGCTGCTTGGATCCAGTAATCAGGGCCAAATTATCTTTTTCTCTCTAAGAAGTGGTGAGAATGTTTTTAGAGTATCTTGGTGTTTCTGATATCCTGATCCTGTCCTGTTATGCCTCTCAGCCACTGAGCCTGCCTGTTCCCATTGGATCTGAGTGGTGTAAGTGTTTTTAGAATTACCTTAGTTTTTTCTGATTACCTGATCCTGACCTGCCTCTCAATCACTGAATTAACCTGTTCCTGTTCTGAAACGATTCCCTGACCTAGCCTTGGACTCCTGCAACATCTAGGATACTCTGGGTTGTAAACCAGGTTAGTGACTCACGTTCATAATCTTCCTCCGTTATATTTATGTGGTCACTGTTTCTTCTCTCCAGTGTCCTGCGTCAGACGTCCTAGCAGCTGCTACTGCAGATCTGCAGTCCATGTTTTTCATAAACGTTTTTTAAATGATCCCACTCTCTGTCTTGCCTGAATACTGGGTTCCCCTGCTCTGAGTCTTGACACTATATGGCAAAAATGTATACAACTGAATATAAAAAAAAGACACAAACATCACTGAAATAAGTAAAAATGTCTTAAATGAAATGTATGTATTTACCCTTAATTTGAGTAGGTAAATAGGAATTGCCAATGGTAGTAGTTTTTTTAACTTTTAAAATATGATAAATAGACAATATGCACTTGAAGTAAGACAATGCATTAGTTTTTTTCTTAATTTAGCATGTAAATGTCCTTGTTGCATTGGCAGATGTCTCACTTACCTAATCAATTCAACAAAAAATGCACTTATTGTAAGAAAAATGACTTACTTAGATTTAAATTCTTTTGCAGTGAAAGGATCGATCAAAGCAAAAATTAAATTCAAAAACCAAACACCCAATGACACAGATGAATTCTAATAAATTCACGAGTTCCTTATTTTGCTTTCACTGTATAAAAATGAAACGATCTGCCTGTCAGAATTATCTGCCTTTTGGTTTTGTTTTAGTACCGAACCTGCATTCCTTATGCTGCTGTGTGCCATTCAGCCGTCTGGATCCTCTGCATTCATGATTTCTGCCCTCCTGGTTTTCATGGGCCTCTCACCTTATCTCAGCCCTGGCCTTTGTTATTCCAGTAAGTCAGCAAGAGAATTCCCCATTCTAACCAGCGTTTGGCGCAAAAGCAAACACAAAAAGGTTATATGTCAACCTCTACCTCGATCTCAATATAAACAGACGGAAACATAAAAAACATTTCTTTACTGATTGAATATAATTTCTTGATTCTTGCTTTCAGCTTCTTTGATATTCTTTCCATTTTTATATTTTAAGGTCCTGATTTCAGCTTTTTTTTAAACCTATCAAAGTCAGCTATCGGCATACAATGATTCTAGTCCTTCATTTGTCATGAAATATTGGTTGTCTTCTTTTCACCCGCAAGACAAACACTTCACCTCTCCCCCTCTGGGTGCTGCCCATCTCATGACTTTCCTGTATCACACCACTTTGGAAGACTAAACAAAGTCCAAGAACTCTCGAGGCCAAAAAAACAGATTTTTTTACAACTTTGACATTGGATAAAAAAAATAGGTGCCACCCTGTGCAGCTTAACTGCTACATGGCCACTTCATCTTAACGTTGAGCCAGAATCATCTCACTCTTCCTCATTTACTGTTTAGGCACAGAGCCATTAAGGAGGTGCTTCCTGGAGGGGCGGCTTTACATAGACCCGTGCCGTCAGCTTGTTTTCGCAGGACAAGGAGGGGCCTCTGCTCAGAAAGCAGACTTAATTAGGATTAATTTGGATTAAGACATGTATAAATCAACCAAAATACCTCTCTGTGTACGATTTTGATGAAGGAATAGCATAAAAACATGGTTACAAGCTGAAAAAAGTGGATTAATCATGATACGGGCCCTTCAAATAATGGTAGTCCTAACATCATAAGAATAAAGTCGCAACATTACGAGAATAAAGTTGTAAAATTACAAAAATAAAGTCGCAAAATTATAAGAATAAAGTCGCAACATTACGAGAATAAAGTTGTAAAATTGCTAAAATAAAGTCGTAACATTATAAGAATAAAGTTAGAAAATAACAAGAATAAAGTCGTAACATTATAAGAATAAAGTTATAAAATGAAAAGAATAAAGTTGCAACATTACGAGAATAAAATTGTAAAGTTACTAAAATGAAGTCATAACATTATGAAAATAAAATTATAAAATTACAAGAATAAAATTGTGACATTACGAGAATAAAGTTGTAAAATTACTAAAATAAAGTCATAACATTATAAGAATAAAGTTATAAAATGACAAGAATATAGTCGTGACATTACGAGAATAAAGTTGTAAAGTTACTAAAATAAAGTTGCGACATTACGAGAATAAAGTCGTAATATTATCAGAATGAAGTCCTAATATTGCAAGAATGAAGTTGTATTTTATTTTACGAGAACAAAGTTGTAAAATTACTCAAATAAAGTCGTAATATTATGAGAATAAAGTTATAAAATTACAAGAATAAATTTGTGACATTACGAGAACAAAGTTGTAAAATTACTAAAATAAAGTCGTAACATTATGAGAATAAAGTTATAAAATTACTAAAAGAAAGTTGCGACATTACGAGAATAAAGTCGTAATATTATCAGAATGAAGTCCTAATACTGCAAGAATGAAGTTGTATTTTATTTTACGAGAACAAAGTTGTAAAATTACTCAAATAAATTCGTAATATTATGAGAATAAAGTTATAAAATTACAAGAATAAATTTGTGACATTACGAGAATAAAGTTGTAAAATTACTAAAATAAAGTCGTAACATTATGAGAATAAAGTTATAAAATTACTAAAAAGATAGTTGCAACATTACGAGAATAAAGTCATAATATTATCAGAATGAAGTCCTAATATTGCAAGAATGAAGTTGTATTTTATGACTGTTACAAGAAGCACTTTCTTCCCTAAGATGAGGAATGTCAAGCATCGTTTAAAATTATACTTTGGCATCGGTTTAACAAATTAGGAAATATTAAGTCTTTTAGCACACCATTATTAAATTGAGCAGTATGTCAAAGTGGACTCAGGCTGCTGTTTGGTGGAGCTAGTCGGCCATCATATGCTGGTTGGAGCTTGAAGCTATATTTCTGAAACGAGTTGTGGTATGATAACTTCATTCTCATAATTTTTTTACTTTATTCTCATAAAATTTCGACTATATTCTCGTAGTTTTATGACTTTATTCTCTAAGTAAAAGACCTAATACTCCATGGTACATCAGAAGGAGTTTGCCCAAGGGACTTTTCAATTGAGCTCCACATTTGTTTTTTAATTTTACTTTTGCCAAATATATGTGTAACAGGTTTTAGAAGATGTAGATTAAACCCAACTGTCTGGCATCCGATCTGTGCATGACAGGATGGCTAATAGAAGAGCTGTAACATATGTATGTTCTTGATTCTTCTTTAGGTTGTATATCTTTGGATTCTGAAACATCTTGCTGCTGTCCCTTTCAATGCAAAGCTCCTTCAGCAAACATCCTTATCTGGTCAAATCTCTTCTAAATGTAAAGTTTCTCTAAGGTAGAATTTCCTTGAAAATCCTTCTCGAGGGATGTAATCTTTTATCCACAGAACATGTAAAGATACTCATGCATTGTTGGATGGTTAGTTCTATGAGCTGCCTCTCTGAGTCATTTACATAGGTAATGGCAGGGGTAGTGCTAAGAAATCTGCGGGGGTGGAGAAGATTGAATCCTCTACCAGCATTCAAAACCATCAGGGAGGAGAGAGACACACATACAGAGGGAAGGAAGACAGAAAAGGAGATGTAGGTATCAGGCTCCTGAAGCACTCGGAAATGATGGGTAATTACATTTCAAATTACCGATGGGAACAAGAGCAAACCCGCTTGCTTTGGTGTGCAGTGAAATTCATCAAGAGTGCTAAAATCAGTGAGCAAGTGGTAATTTCCAGAATTTGTGCAGTTAGGCGCTGCTGATTTGCATAGTTGGAAAAAAAGAAGGTTAGTCCAGTGGCAAACAAACTCGATGTATTTTACATCTTATAATGAATATCTTCAGTTTGGAGACTAAAACTATCCTGCTCATTCAATGTTGGATAAAAATTCAAATGACATTGAAATATTTCATTCACCAAATGTGGTGCAATAACAGAGGTCTATCTAAAAGAACATTCTTTCTTTTTTAATGGTCACTGGAATATTCATGCCGTCTGTCATGAATGCAGTAATTTTATTCAGTAAAACACGTTTAAATAATTTGTGTATAACAATTATTAGGATTTTAATGGAGCTTTTTAGTTTTTCTTTTTTTGACTACAGTTTAGACAAAGACCGTGGTCCACAGTCAATCTTTTCGAATCATATTGTGCAGTTTTAAGATTTTGTACTGTATTTAAAACACATATATGCAGAAATTAAACATACATTCATGTAAATATTTCATGACACAAAATATTTAAAAAAGTCATTTTAATTCCAGCAAGTTTCAAATACATACAAAGATGGACCAGTCATGTGATTAAGCACACCCCTCGATGTCTTGTAATGAATAAGCCAATAACAAGAGCCCATTTTATAAAGGCTAAGCAACTTGCAGATGTTTAAACTGAGTGTCACAATGAGAGAGAAATGTGGAAGGAAGAGATTTTAAATGTGTCATGATTGCTGGTGTCAGACAAACTTGTCTGAATCTTTCTGACACTGCTGATCGACTAATAGGTTGCACCTTTCTTTTAAATCTTGAATGCATCTTGTCAACATCAGACGGATATCATAGGGACCTCATGACGTACCTATCTGGTGCTCGCAAGATATGCAGTTTTGCAAAATCTTACTTGCTTCACTATGGGTGTAAATCACACCCATCATGGCGAGTCAATTCAATATCAATTTCCTGACCCAGTGATTTGATTATTCTCGATACTCAAGAATACATCATCTTCTTTTTTCTCCGCCATGTCTGTCTTGCCTGTATTACCGGAGTAATAATTTTTTAGACAACCTTTTACTTCTGCTTGTTACATTTATTTACAAATAAACTACTTTCTACTCCTTACATTTTAGAAATAGACTCATTAATTTTGTTTAATGGTTGTACTCGGTGCAACTTGTTCCCCACATATAAAAATAAATATTTTTTCAAGATGGTGGAAATTTAAATTTGACATTGCTGCCATTAGTTATGAAACTAAGAAAATTAAGTATAAGGAAATTATCATCCAGAATTGTGGGAATAATTTCCTTTAATATGATACTGCAGTTTAAGGTTTAAACCTTATATTCTGAAAATGTTTTCCTGAATTACTTTAACTTTTATACTTTAAGTAGTTTTAAAACTGGTGCTTTTACTTTACTTTAGTAAAAAGCTTAATTTGATGCTCTAGCTTCTACAAAAGTGTAAACAGAAGGATTTATACTGAGTAATAAGCATAAATACCTTTGCCACCTCTGGTAAGGGACCTAGGTTTTAACGAATGTGTTGCAATCAGGCGCGTTGTATTTCCTTTATCATGTCAGCTACTACATGCTCTCTGGAGACAAAGTGGGATTCTAATACCGTACTTCCATTGCAGGCCGTGGGAATGTCAGCAATTAGTTGACAGGCGCGTTTCTATCTCCGCTTTACTCTCGTTCCCCCAAAATTACAAACCACCTAAAAATAGCGTAAATCTTCTTTCTGATATTTATCACGTTGATTTTATTTAGCTGCTTCCATCAAGCACATTTCTCCTCGTGCACGCTCTGTTTAAAAGTCGCTGTTTGCATCGCTCATACAAGCTTACTTTCCAAAAGAAGAAGCAGTTTTTCCACTATGTCAGACTCACCACCCCGGAAAAAGAACATCCTTCGCTATACCTTTAAAATAAGAGTGAAGTAAACATGGAAACATGTCTATTACCAATATCTTCTTTCCGGCACTTTTAAACATTCTAAGAAAAGATGCAAAACCTGCTTCCAGTTCATGGCCTCTCCCCTTGGATTTGTGTAATTGGGGTCATTATAATACGATCGGCATATTCATGAAGGTAAATACCTGCAAAAAGGTTTGCGGCCCCTGCCTGCTTATTTTGCAACCGCAAATTACTTTGCACCTTGCACAAAGATCAGATTTACTTGTGGAAACAAGTTTCCTTGTGCTTTAATACACATAACTCTTTTGAAGATCAGCTCCTTGTGAAATAAGTCAATAAGTATGCAAATTCTGCAGTAACCAACACCTATTTGGAAATGGATCCCTCCTAAACATTTGTACGAGGTATAAACTGTAAATGTTGAGCTTTAGCTGCGCACCAGTGAGTTGCACAGATTTGAAAAAAAAAAAAAATCTTCAATGTACATTTCATTTTTTTCCTCCTCCCTGTCTGACTGGTCCGACTGTTGCTATGGAATGTGGTGTGGGACAAAAGGAGATCCAGAAACTCTCTGACCTCCTGGAGAGGCCTCACTCTCTCTCCCTCCTTCCCCTCTCACCCTATTTGTATCTTATTCTCTCTCCTCCTCCATTCAAAGCCTGTTTTTCCCCTATTTGCCTCACTTGCTTTTTCTCTGTCTCTCACTCCCTCTTTCACTCTGTCAGGCTGCTGTACTTTGATGTGGTGCTGGCCCAGGTACTCTCTGCCTTGCCTCCTCCTTCACATACACACACACACACCCACACAAATGCACACCACATCACTGTATTCTTTGACCAGGACAACACAATCTGTTTTGTGCACAATCTGAAACACACGGCCAGGCTTTCTCACAAGCAGGAATGTGTGGGAATCTCCCCTCTGGCTACCTCTGTAACCTGCATCTGAAGCTGGTGAGGGGCCAAGAAGGCAACAGACCCAAGAGACTGAATGCAAATAGCCGAGAAGCTAGTAGGCTGCTTGGCAGAGATCAAAGATCCCCTCCACATAGCTCAACTCTACTAGACATGCATGAACAACACTGGCTTCCTCACATGCTTTGTGCATGTGTGTGTTTGTCTAGGTGTGGGGCGTGTGTGCACGTGCAAGCGCGCCTTGTGTCTTTGCGTGTGGGTAAGCAGGATTGTGGGGGCTGCCAGTTTGAGGTTTGTATGAGCAGCTTGTACTTTCAAAGAATTTCTGCTTTAGGCAAATGAGTCAGACTGAATATATGATCACTGACCTTGGTGCAAGAAGCTTCAAATGCACACAGGTAAATAAACATGATCAGCAGAACTTTTTGGGGCTTGCGCTGTGGAATACAGCCATCAAATCTCAACTCTTCTCTGGGTTTGCAGACTAAAGGGTTTTGAATTCTTTTCTCAAAAGAATAAAATCATTATAAAACTATAAACTATAAAATCATTCATGCATCTTAAGAATATCTAGTTAGTTTAACACAATTATTTAATGTCAGCAGGGAAGGGTATTAAAAAATTGTGTAAAAGTAACTAAATATGCAACACAATAGATGCAAAACATGCATGAATTTTTACTAGTGACCTGTCCAGGGTGTGCCCAAAACACTCAAACACCCATGTGACTGGAAGGATAAATGTGTATGCATAATGGATGTATAAGAATAAACAAATGTTAGTATTTATTATTCCAAATGTTGTTTCCCTCTATGCATCCAAGTTCTGATATTTGCAGATATTTTTGATTTAGCAAACCTCTCTGGGGATATCTGCAATGAAATCATTATGAACCATTACGATTCACCGATGAGCAGCGGAGGCCATTATATCAATATGAACCAAAAGAATGTCATGGTTTTTTTTTTTTATATAAAAAAAGGAAACTGTGCTTTTAAAAAGTTCAATCAATGATGATGTCTCTATAAAGAATTTTCTGTTATGAATGCTGCGGGGGGAAAATTAGTCTGCAAATGAACCATTTTTACTATTTTCATTCCAACCTTAATACCCACACCAAACATTTGGGTTTTAGAGAAACTAACTGGTGACAGTTCCTGAAAAATGAATCCAGTCAGACTAAACCAGGATATGATACAGAGCATGTCTGCAGGGGATGAATACCAACCCAAAATAAAATGGCTTACTGGACAGGCGATGACAGTTCAATAACACTTAGGGGTCGTTTACAATTCTCAACATTTTATCCGGTGTAAAATATTCTTTTTGCTGTAATAAAACATGTTTGAAGGAAAAAATAAAAAGGCAATAAAACTGATGAAACATCAGCTTCAATGCTCAAGAACAGTCAAATTTCAGCTAATATGAGCTGAAAGGTCAACATTTAGATTGTATTCGCCAACTTGATCCCCCATAAGTGTATGTTTTATATACTTGTTAAAATTTTCAACGACCCCTAAGCGTATACAAATATAAAGAGAATTGGATAATAATCAATCCGTTCATGAATGGGAATTGCAGCAGAAGGGTTTTTAATGAAATCTCCTTGATTACTGTTAAGTATTAGTTTAAGCCGAGGAACCGGGCTCACTTGTAGCTTTTCCTTCACTCGTTCCTTCCTTTGTAGGCATCATACTTCCTTCCCTTCTTTTCCTCCTTGTTTATCACACCTGGATTGATTTTTTAGTTTTCCTTTCCTTTCACATTTTTTTT
>NW_015150956.1:225339-285316 GCF_000732505.1 Cyprinodon variegatus
TCCATCCATCCATCCATCCATCCATCCATCCTTCATCCTGCTGTTTTCTCCCCCCTCAGAAATATCTGACACAGATGATAACCATACGGTACATTTGATCTTGTCAAATGAAAGAAGGAAAATATGTAATTCTTTTTCTAATAACAGACTGTCAGCTGCCAGTATGATGTCTCTCTCCTCATAGCAAAGGTGCTGGTTTGAGTTTTCAATCGTTCATGTAGCGTCTTTACCAGAGGGAAAAACTTTAGTAGGCGTTGTAGTGTTTTTGCACCCTTTAAACCTGCCTCTTTATTCATCCAAACAGCATCAACCGGGCTTATCTTCAAGGTAGATTTAGTAGAAATCAGCCAAAGATTTTATACAGGTTGGTGAGAGGAAAATGTGTATGTAATTTTATGAACTTTATGTGTTTAATTAATAAGTTATATTTTCAAACATAAAACTGGACTTCTGCTATTTATTCTCACCCTCCTGTGGAGCAAAACTCTAGAAAGAGACATAAATATGAGATCTGGACAGTCACAAACACATTCAGTTTCAAAAGGAGAATGTTAATGAGTTTTTACTCATTTTGTCTGCAAACACTTTTTTGACATCCATCCATCCATTTTCCGTCACACTTATCCCAAGCAGGTCATGAGGGGTGCTGGTGCCTATCTCCAAGCATGGGCCAGAGGCAGCATACACCATGGACAGGTCACCAGTCCATTGCAGGGCAACACAGAGACAAACGTGACAAACAACCATTCACGCACACACTCACACCTAAGGAGAACTTAGAGAAGTCAATTAACCTAACAGTCATGTTTTTGGACTGTGGGAGGAAGCCGGAGTACCCGGAGAGAACCCACACATGCTCAGGGAGAACATGCAAACTCCATGCAGAAAGACCCTGGGCCGGGAATCGAACCCAGAACCTTATTTTTTTGGCACAAACACAAAAACTGAAATCAATTCATATAAAGACATACATTAGCAGATTTTTTTTTAGATATTTTAGAGTGTTAGATCGCTTTAACATACAGCAATTTTAAAAAATCATTTACTGTCCCTCCTAACAACCCTAAAACAGATCACTCATCCAATAATGAGTGATTTGCCTCCTTGATGAGTAGCATTTATTTAAAAAGTAGGATATTTTGTCAAATCATGCAACATTCTGTCACATAGAAAGCTTTTCAATGAATTGCTGAGTTTAGAGGAAAATTAAGACCACATAGTGAAACACAGCAGCAGTAATATCATGCTAAGTCTTTAAAACAGACAGTGAAAGTGGAAATGGTTGATGGAGAGAAGGATGGGGCTAAATGCCAAACAGTCCAGGAGTAAAACATGAAAGTGGCTGAAATTGGAGGATGCAGGGCAAGAATTCTAATCATATGTCTATGATCCCCCATATAGAGACACAAACTTTTCCTTTACACCACAGCGGGATTAATGCACTACTTTAAGTTGTAGAGCAGCCCTGTCAAATCTCAAACTCAGCTAACAGTGACTCACTTTTGCCTGAGGGGATTATTCAGTACGGTGGGTTTGAACACCTGTAAGAGGCTTAAACAAGAACACAGAGGTTTTATGTTTTAGTTTTATCCTGAATGAGTTTTTAAAATTATAAATATGTAGGAGTTGGTGCCGCCCTCTGTCCACGACCACCTATATTCTGTAGAATTCTTATATGAATTTGACTATATCTTTCCCCATGTGGCCCCCATAAAATCCTGGATTCTGATTGGTTCCTAATAGGCTGGTTTTGTTAATCAGAGACACCTGGTGTCAATTAGACTGAGCTCTTAGTTGTTAGCAAAAGGTCTACATTACAATCAGAAATACAGCTTTAGAAAATGGGGGTGTTTCTGTAAATGTTTGCATACTGAAAGCTTTTATAAAAAGAGAAAAATTAAGCTAAGAAAGACAAACGTATTGGGAGGTGGCTAACATATATGTTGCTAGGCGTTAGCTTCCGGCCGGAAAAGGTTCCAGAATGAGAGGAAGCAGCGCCCCTCCTAGAAAACATCATTTAAGGTAAGATCAAATCATGAAATTTGAAAATTATTAGTTTTTTGAGTCTTGAGTGTAATTTTTAAAAATATTTTATTCAACTAAAACCATCCTTTGAAATTGTTTTTTTTTTCTTATTTTTATAATTGTTATAAATGTCACAATTTTACAGTTTGACATTATTTATATGGAGTCAAACAAATGCCAGTGTGTATTTTTATTGCAATTACATTTTGGCATGCTGCATGCATTTTTTTTAGAAGTTATAATTACAACATGGTGTTTTTTTTTTTTCTTTGCTTCTAAAACTAATTAAGATACTTATTCTAATTTAGATGCATGCAAAAGTTGCAAATATATATATATATAAAGTAGAAAAGAGGTTTTGATCATCAACCTTGAGAAGCATTTGTGGAGAAGTTTGGCAATCACTTCAAATAAGCATCCTTTTTTAAAAATATTTTATTACACTAAGTTAAAAATATGTTTATCTTTGGAGGATTTAGTTGTGAAGCATTTTAAATTGGAAGCTCTGCTGATGTGGGAGAGATGTGTGGGTCCGATCGGTTTGGCGGATTGAGAAGAATACCTGCTGCCTCTCATGCAATCGGACTGACGTTGAGATATTTTAGAAGACAATCGCTACAGTCTCATGCTGTGCAAAACTGCTAGGGTTTTAGTAATACTGCTCCTTTAAAAGTTTTCCACACAAAGCAGTGAACAGATGTGCGGAAGTTTCCAGCTCTTACAGAAGTTGGGATAATTATGCAAATATTGCCGTTATGTGTCAAATGAATGTTTCTGCTCTGCCTGAATTTTTTTTATTTTTTTTGGAATAGATTAGACACACAGTGACAAAGAACCAGTCTCTGAATATGACAGGAAGCTCTGAATGTAGAAGTCAGATTTATTTTACCTTTTATTCCTATCAAAAACTTTTTCATTATTCAGGTTTTATATGCTCGTTTGTCTTTAACATCTATTGGACTTCTTGTCTCGGTTCTTGACAGGGTTGTTTCTTATTATTTAGTCTCCCTAAAAAAGTGCCCACCGTTGGCTTTCATAAAATACACAGCATCAGATAAGCTTAGACTTCTTGCTTGCTCACCTGCCAGTGTGTATGATTCCCTCAGTATTTGAATTTTAAGTGCATAATTCAGCGCTGTGTGTGCTTATCTTGTGTACAAGAAGAGTGAAGATGAACACATGGGCCGCGTGGGCGTCTTCTGGCAAAGTGCGTTCCATCCATTCGAACAAAAGGCAAGAAATGCAACATCTTATCCCTGCCAGTTAAATCTCAATGTTAATCTGGAAAAATGTCACTGATTCAGTCTGATTCTTAGTGCTTCTTGTGGAGAAGCTCCCTGTTTGGTCCTAAAGCTTAAAGAGAAATGAACGAAGGGGGAAGTTGATACTTTTGTCGCCGACTGACTTCTGTGTGTTGAGTCTTATTAAACAGTGAGAGCTCAGAAATCCTTGGCTCATACTCCTATTTTTTATTTTTATTGAACGTTGGACTCGGCTTTCATATGCTTTCATTCCCATGATAGAAAGGGCAAATACAAATTTCTATCTCCATCACACACACACACACACACACATACAGCCTTACTGGCAGCTATGTAAACAAATCTCGGCTATTGAGTGCAACATGAATCATGGTTCCAGACAATATCTTTGTCAAACACTGTGGCCTTGACAGATAGATGCAGGCAGATTTTCAGAGCCATAGCAACAGTCGAGTGTGAATCCCGCTGATGAGAAGAGAGTGTTTGTGCTTTGGAGAAATTGTTCGCTTAATTCCTTTAGAGAGCCTGCTGCACTTTCAAAAACTGTTGCTGTGTAAAGGGTTGTAGCAAAAGTTTTTTTTTTTGGGTCACACTTAAATGCCTTAAAACGATTTAATAAAGGCTCATTCCCTGATCTAAGGAATCTTAAGCCTGTTATTGTAATAGAAATCCAGTTCTACAGCATATATACCCCACTCACCCAGGGGAAAAAAGATGCATCCATTAATCTTCCAAAAAATATAAAAAGAACCCAGCACATTCTAAAGCATTGCATAACTCAATTTCCTTAGCTAGGATCCGTGTTAATGATTCATCAATAGGAGAGACCCACCTAAGCAAGACTTCTGGGAAAATACACTTAGTTTAAAGATTAAACTTAAAGGTATATTGGAGGATTCTCTCAAATTTATAAAAAGACCCTCCCTCTCTGCTTTTAAAGGAAATGCACATGCATGACCCTGCACCCGTTCCCAAGAGGGAACGTCTATTAAATACGTGCAAGAGCGTACACAAGCCCATTTCTCCTCGTGCACGCTCTGTTTAAAAGTTGCTGTTTGCATCGCTCATACAAGCTTACTTTCCAACAAAAGATTTGCAGTAAGTGAAAATGGGGATGAGCACGTAGGATGGCCTTCTATAAACATATCACCAGAATTATTGACGGTTAGGAAGACCACTTATTTTGATGATCCACCCGGAAAAAGAACATCCCCCACTATACCTTTAATTAAAGACTAATTTGGAATTTTGTGGAAGACGTACATACCATTACATACCATTGCAAAACAGGATCTCTTAACAGTCTTGTATGTTGGAAAAAGTCTTGGCCTGCTTCACTCACTTTGATTTATTTTTTTTGTTATCTAGTAAAAAATCCTATAGGAGAATCTTTAGACATGACTTTAAGCTCTGGCCAGTTGGGTCATGCAGCACGAAAATCTACAACAGACAACCAAGTGCACCTCTGGATGGCTGTTGCAATACAAAATAAAGATTGCAGTGTTTGCATAAAATCAGGAATTATTCTGACTGTAAACAGGAGGTTTATTTTAGAAACTCCAAACATGTAATTTAAAACAATGTTGGTCTAATTGCCAACCATTACAAACAATCTTGAAAGAATAAATCATTACCCTCAGTACTAACGTTAAAGTAGGCATTAAAAATTAGACTTCTCACTCCCCTCCTGAACAACTTTATTAATTTTTTCATATTTTAATATGCAGACAGTACCACGCCTTCAGTTGCAGTTTAATATTTCATGTTCCTTTAATTTCCTTTTCCAAAGTCTGTACATTGGTGTGACAGGACCAGATTTCTGAATGCAGCCAAAGGAAGCTTTTTACAGTTGGACAACGCATAACATGTCAAAAGAAAATATAGCACAAAAAAAGGTGAAATGTCACAGTAAAGAGGCCCACAAATACACGCTCTAAAACCCACTCACTCAGGACAAGAGTCCATAAAAGCAGAGCGTGGGTGAAAGTGGTAGAGGGGAGGAAAAAGGAGGCAGGTGATGAGGAAGAAAAGGTTGCTTTCACATCCTGGTCTGATGCTGAGGCATTCAGGCTGCGGTACATTACCTGCAATCGGGGGGCGTCTGCGGTATCCGATGAATGAGGTTTTTTTTTGAACCCCACAAGTGAGAAAAAGCAGGAAGCTGACATGTCTGAAACTGAAGTAAATTAAAGTATGGTCACTGACAATGTGAGAAAGTATGGACTTTTTATTTGGACGTTCTCTATAGAGAATATGCATAAGCTTCCCAGTTTACCTAATTTAATGACTGGAAAGATGTTGTCACCTTACAGAACTTAAACTTAGGTCATGTAGCTAGTTTAAATGATATAAATCTTGAATTTCACCTTATTTTTCATTATTAAAGATTGGGTGAAAGCAAGGAAGTGAGGTTCTGAAAGTTTTCCTTCTGTTTGCATGTCTGTCTTTATAAACAACCATTAAGCCAGTGCATCCCAACCTTTTTTGAGTTTTTGTGATTTTTTTTTTTTTCTTACCATGAGTACTGCCCTCTCAGTCAAAAATATTGATGATTGTCTAAAAGTGAAACTTACAATAACTGATTATAAAATGAAAACCTATTTTACTCAATCTTTTAACTTGTAAGCATTTAATTCTTAGGCATTGTATACGTTCCATCTCAAATTAAAAAAACAAACAAAAAAACATGTTGCTTGGAAGTTGGTAAGGAATCTAAATAAATAAAAAATAAAATCATATTATGAATTTGGAGCTCCTCTGAGTAACTCCCCTGTAATAACATTTAATCTTGACAAACTGGCAAAAAAAAAATTACAGTCAGACTGATTTAATTATTTTTACTTCGTTTTAATCAAGACACCTGAGCTGCTTTGATTAACTCTTATCACTGTGTTAAAAACAGCTGATCCCAGGCTGTTCTCTACATCCAGTCTGCTCCTCTGCTTGGTCTGGATGTGTCACAGCTGCAGGTGAATTCAAATGTATAAGAATAACTACTTTTTGGTAAATAAAAACTTGTTTAGTTTTTTAATTTGGTCCACAGAAAGCAAAGCTCATCACATCCCTGTTTTATTTTTACTACCTAATAAAATATTTTCATGTAACCTTTGCAATGTACTCGTGAACCAGTAGGGGTAGGAGTACCCCTTGTTGGAAAACACTACTTTAAACAACCATGTTTACTTAGGTTTAAAGTGAAAGGTGCTGGAATGAGTTTAAGTTATTGCTTCAAATGTCTTTCACCAATTAAATAAATAAACATGTATTCAATTTAAAACAGTGAATGTCATGACTGCTCTTGTTCTTTAGTGGCTACATGCATTTTGGCAGAACTATGATAAATCCCTATTGTCCAGATTTCTCTGGAACATTAAAAGTCAAACTGCTAGATTGCTTCTGTTGGTTTCCATTGAGCTGTAGATATTCCAAAAACACTGGAAAGAGCCAGATAACATTTGTGTGAAAAAAATGGGTCCAACATGGAAGTATTGCATGGTATATTATTATATAGTACTGTTATCTCTTTCATTATAACTTAGATTTTATGTACATTTCCAGGACAAACCAAAGTGTGTGTTGGGCTAAAAACCCTTTTCCCAAAGTAGAAGCAGTGTTTAGGTCTTTAAAGTTAAAGGCATTACTATTAAGCATTCCAGTTGTTTGCTTATAACACACTGGAACAGAATTCACTACAGCAGATTGGTCTGAATAACTTCACTATTTTTGTTTTGTTTTAGGGGTCTACTTACCATCCTCACTACTTCTAATTCCTTAAAAAGTAGACTTTAGTCTTTTAAAGTGTGATGTAGTGGTAATATGAAAGAGTATAATTTTTCATCTGTTTGATCACCATGAGATAAAATATATTTTTTTCATGATAATAAACTCTTATCTTTAGATAAGGCATTATCTAATAGAGAATAGTGAGAGCTAAAGACTGAACCAGGGGGTAATAATTTGACTTTTTTGCTAAAGATTGGCTGAAAACACCTTTAGCATTTTGAAAAATATGAGTCCTCATTAAACTCTATTGAGTTTTAGCATGAATTTTTGAGGACTTTATTAGAATAATCAGTTTTAAAAGAATCTTGTCCATATAGGTGATGATTTCCAGATTAATTTTGACTTTCCAGCTCTATTGGAAATCTTAAGATTAAATCTTAATTCATCTTATTTTGATTTCCCTTTGCTCTGTTCATAAACATGTAGATGTTTCACTGCAGGTTTTCACTGCATGACCTTGAAAGCTGTCTTGTCTAGAGTTGATTCTCGCAGAACTTTACTGTCGATATTCTGTGGAAAAATGCTAACTTCTACCTGCATGCATGGATCTGATTGCTCGCTGCTACTCTTTCTGGTGGCAAAGCAACTTATAGCAAATTAAAGAGCTGGAGTGAGAAAGTCTGTGTCTGATTCTTGCTAAATGTAATGCGACCAAAATTGAGTTCCTCTGAAAATTAAGTCAGTTCAGTTCATTTATACAGCGCCAGTTCACAAAACGTATAATCTCAAGGCAGTTTAGATACAAGTCAACCAGATCATACAGTCAAATTGATTCAAAGTTTTCTATCTAAAGAAAACTAGTTTATTGCATCGATTAATTGATTCAATTTCAATCCCTCACACCAAGCATGCTTGTAGTGACAGTGGAGAGGAAAAACTCCCTTTTAACCGGAAGAAACCTCCAGCAGACACCAGGCTACTGGGATTAAATTACATTTTGTTAAATTGAGATTACATTGCGAATGCACTTAATCTGGATACTACAAGTGCATCTAAGGGGAGATGGAAGAAATGCTTAGTTATGAGTCCATTGGAACCTGTAATGTTTATCTTGGAGCACTATCCCTTAATGTGAATGAGAGATGTATAGGAGGACTATCATGCTGAATTGGGACAAAGTCTCTCCTCCAACATTAACTCAATGGACTATGATGCAGTATATTTGACAGCAAGTCTACAACTGAACCTGAACTTTTTCTCTCTACGATTTTTCCAGTATTGTTTTATGTAAATGTGCAATCGTTATATATTTTAGAAGCAAATAGACTTAAATCCCTTCTAAATCAACATAAATAGATTGAAAAGATCCTTTTATTTGTAAGTTAATGTTGGTTTTGTGAGAGGGTGGAAGCTGGGGGCTTAAGCCAGGACAAAGTAATAACTTTCCCCACCCTAGGTAATCAACACTCTAATTTGAGTTTTTTCCAATATTTCTACCTGAAGGCAAATTACTACTTTTATGCAGGAGACATTTTGCAGTTATAAATAATAAAATAAAATAAAACAAGACTTTTACCTGAAGCACGTAACACATTTCTAGAACTGCATTGAATATTAAACTGTGCTCTTCTTTTTGACTTCAAGATAAATTTGTCGTGATTTCGTTGTATGTGTGGATCCGAAAGTGATTGTTGTGTGGCTGGAAAAAAAGTGAGAAATGAGACAACAGTCTAGTCTACTCCACACATGTCACGAGTCGCATCTAAATATGCGTGAAATTGATAAAAACTCTGCCCACTACTGAGCTGCCTCCACTCGTATACATGTGAAACACGTGGCCGGAGTTGGTAATAAAATATGAAAATACACGAATAAATAATTAAAGCCTCCCTTAGACTTATATAAAATAAAAAGAGAAATGCTATGAAGGAGCAAATGGTAGCCAAACCTGTGAAGAGATCAGCGGTGCTATGAATAAACATGAACAGCTCAACCCACGCCAAACCCTCCTCGTTACCTCTCCTTAATACACATAAGCATATCAGGGCAAACTCATTTCTTTCACACATGCATACAGGAAAAAAAAAAGATGCAAGCACACATTGGGATTTTTTTTTTCTTTTTTTTTTATAAACTAAGATTTAAGCACATTATTGCATGCCATAACAGAAGGATCTCCATTTTATTTTCAATGTTGCTTTTAAGTGAAACTGTTGAAAAAGATTATTTTATTTTTTTATTTCTAGCTGTGACTTGACACATGCTGCTTTACCTTTGTAAAGCCTCAAGGCCACAGTGTTTGTTTTTATTATAGAATCAGATTCGCACTTATCAAGCAGCACTGTTGCCACGGCAACGGCTGGAGATCGGTCTTATTGCCCACCGGCATTCAGTCTACACAGCTCTTGTTGGCCCCCTTCACGGATCCTCACACATCCTCTACTGCGGTGATACAGCAAGACCCTACTGCCCCCGTTAAAGCTCACCTCTCTTATCATGAGTTCATCAGTCAGAAGGGAGTGCAGTGCACTCGCACACCCCGCATTTAACCTTTCACCTGCCAGAGGGCCCTTTTTCAGGTCTCTTTGGTTACCCTCAGTGGACTTTGGATTTAGTTGAAACGAACTCTCTGTCCCACTGTCGGTGAGCCAGTTCCCCTGAAAGATTTTAGCAAGAGTACATAAACAATCCCTCTTTCAGGCAACTCCTGCTTTATCCAACCCCTTTAAAAAAATATAGTTTAGCTGTATTTTTGGGATAAGTTATTGAAACACCCAATAGGTTCCCCATTTCAAAAGTATAGCTGTTAAAATATATTAAAATGATCAAACATCCCATTGTAGATGGAATCAACCATTTTGCATTTCAAGGTATGTAACGTAAACCTCCAAAAGGGCAAAGGCATCTGAGTTTAGAGAAGAAAAGAAGGGGAAAATTTCTTTTAGGTCCATTTTAGTATTTAGTATTTGAGGTTTTTTTTAGTATTTATATATGTAAATGAGTCTGTTAGTACTTGCACTGAGATGTGAGAAAAAATTCATGAGCTCTCCCTTTTTTGAAGTAAAGGATGGTAAATGTTTTATTAATAATAAAAAAACAAAAATAGTGTCTGTTTATAACTACTTTGTGACATACATAATGTTTTCAATTGAATAAAACTGTATTGTATTAAATGTTAATAACCACCTATGCAGTGGACACCATTTTTGCCATTCAATAATTTCGGTAACAGGACTTTACAGACTCATCTGGTTTGGTCAGAATAACTCATTTTACTAAAAGTTGTAATATTATCTATTTTATAAAACAGGTTTTCTTTACATTTTTTGTAAGTAACACTTTTTTGGCCTTTAAATGGCTTTTTGTGAGTATAATTACCCGGATGTTTTATTTTGTTTGGTTTATATAACATTGTATTAAAAGACCTATGGTAATTTTAAAGAAAAATTGTTATCTAGGGAAAATATTTTTTTAGAGCACAATGAGTACTTAACATTTGAACTATATATATATATAATCATGATTTCAAACAATCAGCTTTGATTTTGTTTTTACTTGCCTCAAACTATCATACATTCACTGAAGTTATGGTCAAATCTACAAAAACCTTTAGTTTTGGCCTGTTTGATTTAGAGATGCACCGATCCGATACCAGGATTGGATATCGGCCCTGATATTGACTAATTAGCTGCATTAGATATTGGTTATTTACATTGGAGATCCAACCTAATATGCATGGATCATTCATTTAACTGTTGTATCGGATATCAGCCGATACGCTCAGCCTAGTGATTGGATTGGAAAAACTAGATCCCTGCATCTGTAGTTTGATTCTTTTGAGAATCCTGGTGTATGTTATTGCAATATGAGGGAGGAAAGCCTCTAGAACTATAATGGATTTTTGTTTTTGTTTTGGCACCTTATACTCACTGCTAAGCACAGTGGTGGAGGGACAACTATTTGCATTTAACAATTTGACCATGAACTCTACAGAAAAGTATTCTGGACACATGATGGGTGATCCGTCTGACAGTTAAGGTGTAGTCACATTAAGGTTATGAACAGGGCTATGATCTTTAAAAAAAGTAAAATTTCTGCAACAGTAGGACTGAAAAAAGGATAAAGATGTTGAAATGGTGGCGTTAACGATCAGAGCCGGATGCATCTGATTAAAATGTTATAAGGAGAGGTGTACAGAGAAAAATGTCTGCAAATCTAAGGAAACAAAATGAAAATGTGCATTACAATGACATGAGCCTGATAAATTCCAAAAACAAAACCGACCCAACTTTAGATGGTTATTGCTTCAAAAGGTCCTCCTTTAGGCTTTATAAGCATGGTGTGTACTTGATATAACATACAGCCCTTTAATCCATAAACCTTTTCTCATCATATTTTCCGTGACAGATTACATTTTTAAGTTTCACTTGCATCCGGTATGAGTATTAAAAAGTTAGTCAGAACATTTAATCAAGCCTCATTAGAAGCAGTTCAGCTATTACATCTGTAATTTATAACGACTGCTGGAATAGTTTCCGGCAATTTTTAGGGCCATTATGCCAGCTAACGAAGCAGAAATTATAGTGGCTTTGTATCATGCATCATATTGGAGATTTCTGCTAAATTCTGCTTGCGTTGCCACATAATGCTGTACAAGTCAGATGGCACCTAGTTATTTTATCACTGGTGGATTATGTTCCTTTTTTCCCTTTTGATTTGCTTTTTATTCAGGAAATCGGCTTTCTTCAAAGTCATTTGATCATAGTTTGGCTCTAGATTATGATTTTTTTTATTTCCTTTGGGAAAAAAGGAGCAATAGGCAACATATATGGTTAAGGAACATATGTTTTAGCTTACTGTATTGGACTTTTAGAGCCTTGTTATTGCTTTGCCTTAAGTGAGAATACCAAGAAATAAATACCAGGTTAAACTTCATTCAATAAAGTCGGCATACTGAATTCCAAGCACAGCCTAGCAATATTTGTGTTGTTGGTCCCTGTGATCTTTAGTCTTCCATAAGCAAGGCTGGAAATCTTTTTAAGACATTTTCATGAATGTATTTTCACTCTGCCTGCTTTCCCACGGTTGGGTGGTCAGTCGGTGTCCAGTTTCAGGTAGCTCGGCTGTTACCAGAACGTGAGCTGGGAAGGAGCATGTGGGAGCCCTACCGGGACACTTTGGGATCAGTTAAATTCCCGGCATTCCTCGCATAGTCCCTTTGAGGGGAAAGCAAATACTGAGGGGTTTATTGGCCCCACTCTCACACTTCCCCACACAGGCTGCAGAGGGGAAACAGACAGACTGAATCAGGGCTTATCACAAGATAACGGCATTACCATGCTGGGCTGGTGTCAGTTCGCTCTAATTTGTTTACTGTAGTTGAGGATTTTCTTTGAGTTCCCTAAGTAAAGGGTATCCCGTTTTTCACAAAATGCAATTCAGGTTTGAATTCTCTTAAAAATAAAATCTAAGACTAACATGTTGAAAGGATTTCTTGATCTTCCTCTTCATTGATATCTCAGGGTAATTAATTGACTCCTTAAATGAAAACACTTCATGTCAAACCACCCTTGGACAAAAATGCATGTCCTAATTAAATTAGTTACAGCTGTGACCCCGCTAAAGCTCTGCAGATACTCAGAACTCACCATGAGCCCATTCTGACCCCATAGAGCCAACGGTGGATTCACGTTGCTGGTGTAATCCTGGGAACGGTTTAAAGGAAAACATCCACACTATCAATTGATGCGTTTTCATGTTGAGATTTTAAGAAACTCATACAAACTCACACAATTCTAGCAGATTGTTTCAGGGCAGCATTGCTTCAGTTTTGCCCCAGTCGAGAAATGGAAAGTACAAAATGTTCTTGCTTTTGGTATATGGTATGGGCAAGCATTCACACTGCAAACAAAGGGCTCCAGGTCCTGCACAAACTATGGCATGACCGGGTGCAGTCATGGTTGGCTCCAGAAACTCTAGCACATTTAAGAGGTTTCATATATTCTTGCTGGGTTTGCTGCAGCCATTTGGCCTCATCTTTTTAGTATTTACCTTCTCTTGAAAAGGGAATGAAAATTAAAAATGTTCCTGCTTCTATCACCTGATGGTTAATGCAATAATTTCAACCTATGTAGAGTCTGAACTAGTCTTTGCAAAGAAGATACAACAAGGCTTTGCATCCCTGAGATGAACTGGCTCCTTGTCTGGGATCTACCCTGTTACCTCCTCTTTCAGGGTTGAAGTAGGCTTCAACATCCGTGCAAAAAATCTGGTAAAGGAATGAAGAAATGTTAGAATTCAAGCTCACAAATTGCTTTCTTGATCCTAAGTTGGTGTTTCTGAAAGAATAGGAATACAACAACCAATACAGGAATGATGATGGATTAACTGACTGTATGGGCCATTACCAAATTAAAATGTATTTAAGAGGTCACTTGCTATTTCAGGTGCTTTGATTTTGTAATCTACCATAGACAAGGAATTTCCATATTTTAAAAGATGGGAATAAGTGGAGCATAGTAGGGCAACAAAAGGTGAGAACAGAGTGGAGTGTAAATGTTTAGCACCTGTCAAAAATAAATAAAAAATAGATTCACATCATATTACTATACGTTTAGCTTATCCATTATGTCATTTAGGCTCTTTTGGAGATGTTAAATATGTGTTATGTTTATTTGTTTGATACTTCATCTTTTACATTGGTTGAGGAGTGACTTGTTAACAACCAGCGAGGCCCTGTTTTGTTGTACATGGGTCTATATCGACCTTTTTAGATGTTAATTTGCAGCATTTAGATGGTATTAATTTAGATGAGTCTTTGCATGTTGACACATCGACATGCAACACATTAACAAACTTGTAACTAGTTGCAAAAATCAAGTATGACTATGACAAGCTGAAACAAACAAATAATCATAATTACCTGGATTCTTGCAAAAATATCGGTCTAACTGGAAGTTGTGTCTGATTAATACTGTGGGTGCCATCTGCAAAAGTTTGCTGACACTAAAGGCAGCTCCCACTGATCAGAGACATTCATCATTTAGCTATAGAGGCTAAGTTCCTGAGGTGATGGCAATCAGAGTAAGCTAACAAAGTGAGGATGCGGGGAATGTGGTGGGATTGGAGATGGAGGCTGGGGAGGACAACCTTTATCTGGGTATGGGTAATAGCTTACCTTCAGGAAGCTACTGCATCAAATACAATCAAATCCCTTTTTTATATAGCACAAATTCACAACACATCAACTCAAGGCTCTTTATTATAGAGAAAAATGGATGGACTGATAACCTTTCCATCTAAGAAAACACTGCAGATTGCATGGAGTCCTTGACTTCCAGGATTTACTGCAGCAAAAGTGGAAAGTCACTTGCATTATCATCAATGGTGCAGCAATCCCTCATACAGAGAACATCCTTTTTTTTTTTTCTTTCATTGTGTCTTTTTAAGAGAGTGGTTTACTTACACCTGGAAGTAGGTGACTGCTGTGGTTTTGACCGTTTTCAAGGCATCGCCTCTGCATCCAGATGGAGGAAATGGCCTTACTGATAGCTAACATCCTTCCTTCCATGCCACAAAGTGTTGTGGCAGCTGTTAAGCTTTATTCTGAATCAGTTTGACATATCTAAGCTAAAGCTGAAGGGTTTAATTACAAACCACTTCAGCCAAGTACAAGTTTGTCAGTGATTATTAAATTGCAAGTGTATTTGTTTAATTTTTAATACTTCTAAGGATAGCTGGAGCTTCTAAATATGCACTGCTGCTTCAGACCCTTTCAGAAATTACCTGGCTAGAGCTAATAGGCTATGTTTTCTGCAGTGGTTCATTGTGCCTGCTGAAACCACTGGACTGTCACTAAAACACAGTCCAGCAATGCCTTAACATGCTTTTAACACTCAAGCTGTTGGAGATTGCTGAAACGAAATCAGCAGCTATTGTTCTGCCCACAAGCGGTCAGATGAGGACCCATCACCAAATTAGTCACAATGGCGGTGTGTGGTTGCTGACTAATGGATGATTTCACCGTTCAATTTTAAACCATTTGGTTTGGAAAACACATGCTCCCTATTGGATAGAAAAGAAACATTACAACGCATCAAAAGTTTCAGTTAAATTGGGTGTTGTGCTTAGTTGGATTTAATCCACTAAAGGAGAGGGCATCCTACCTTTGATCGGTAGGATGACACACACACACATGACACACACACAGATCCACTGCAACAAGAATAAAGGAATATAAAGTGATAATACACACACAGCTTTTATTTTACTGAAAAATTATCCAACAAAAGATAAGACGATGCCAGATTGAACAAAACAAGGGAAATATCCAAAATATAAAAATGGTTTGCTTTTGAACATGCTTTAGATGTCATGAAACAGGACAGAAGGACCCAGTATTCAAGGCAAAACAGTGGGATAAATTAAAGCGTTTAAAATGCAGTGCGGGCTGTGGATCCGTGGAATCAGTGGCTATCAGCATCTTTATCCGAGTCTATGACCGGAAACTCTGTTGTAGAAAAACAGATTGGTGATCATGATAAACAGACGGAGGATAAAAATCCATTTGAGTTACTAATCTGGTTTAACAGTTCAGTCCATCTCCATGGAACGAGGTAGGATCCAGCCAGTGGGCTGCACATGAAATGCGGCGGGCGACGCCCAGGGTGTCCCAGATGCTGCAGCCCCAAAGACGTACAGGAGTCTGAGCCAGGTCAGGGAAATCGATCAGAACAGGAGGGCTCAGAGGTCCAGGAGTCCGGAGCCCGTTCAGAGATACCAATAAGAACAGGATGGTTCAGGGGGAGTGGTAACCTAGTGGTTAGGGCTTAGAATCCTAAGGTTGTGAGTTTAAAACACACTTCCACAGACTGCCACTCTGGGTTTCTGTGCAAGACCGTTAACCTCCAATTGCTCCCCGGTCACCCCACGATGGCAGCCCACTGCTGGCCAAGGGGATGGATCACTTTTAATCGGTGGAACCTTATGGACAAATGGAGTATAAACAATTGAAGATTGGATCTAAAGAATAGCTTCTAGAGGCCTTCAAAGGTATGTAGTTGTTGTTGCTTTGTCATGTTTACACTTTGAAATGCTGCTATATCTGTGTTAATTGTGCTTTGTTGCTTGGTATTTCCATACAATGAACTTGGCGGTTGAATTGTGGAGAATCTAAGCTTTTCAACAATGTCTCTCATGTCTATATTGGTAAACATTTTACTGGTGGAATTTTCATGCGTTGTGAGTTATTAGTTGTCTCTTGTTTGGAGAGGTTAAATGCAGAGGTACATTTCTCTAATGTGAGATCAATAAAGTTCAATTAAATAAAATTGGGTTTTCTGGAGTTCACAGACAGTTCAGGCAGAATGTTCAGATGGGAACAGGCAGGCTCAGTGGTTGAGAGGCAGAACAGGTCAGGATATCAAGAACAAAACGTCTCCATTTGCCCCCAAGATCATGAACAAGGGCATCAGCATCAATAATCTGCCCATGATGGCCAGGACTGAGCCACATAAAAGCATGAGCAGGTGATTTAGATGAGCAGTAATTGGAAACCTGGCAGAGTTAGGCAGGTGAACGAAATGAGCAATTAGGCCTGCCCTGGAGGACTTTATATAAAAATCCAATTAAAAAACAAACTGGTGATCTCCAACGGAGGATTTTACATGGCACCATCGTGAACAAACTGGTTTTTATCAGCTATTTATCTGGGTTTTAAAAGAGTGTCCTTCCTGTGGTCTGTCTGAAAATTTGTTAAAGATTTTTATGGAATGCACAAGACTAAAGACAATATTTTTTTGCCTTTTAATGAGTGTTTGTAGTCTTTTTGGGGTAGTTTTTACAAATACTCTTTTTTTTTTTTTTTTTTTTATAGGAGTTTGCCAAAATAGCAGAAACAAACCAAAAGCCTGACTTAATTTAACTTTCATAATTTTTTGAAATAAACAAAAATATCTAAACACTGCTGTAATTAATCCATTCAATGAGGGCAGAATCATTCATTCATTTAAGCACATGACAATATTTACATGCATAGATGCGCTGTGGGAATGAGCATACGGTACAGTCACACACAACGTAAAGAAGTATGTAGGTACAAACTGGCCATTTTATTAGTTACACCTTGCTAGTTGCGGGTTGGACTCCTTTGTTTTTAGAAGTGCCTTTAATCCTTCGTAGCATAGGTTCAACAAGGCCCTGGAAATATTCCCCAGTTTGGTCCATACTCACATGAAGGCATCACAGAGATGCTGCAGATTTGTCGGCTGCACATCCATGATGGAAATCTTCCTTTCAATCAAATCCCAAAGGTGCTCTATTGGATTGAGATCTGGTGACAGTGAAGGCCATTTGAGTACAGTGAATCCACTGTTATGTTCAAGAAAACAAGATGATCTGCTCTTCATGACATGGTGTGTTGTCCTGGGGGAAGTAGCCATGAAGAATATGGTCACGCTGTAGTAATAAAGGGATGGACATGGTCAGCAAAAATACTCAGGTAGGATCTGGCGTTGCCAAGATGCTCAACTGGTATCAAAGGGCCCAAAGAGTGCCAAAGAAATATCCCCCACCAACACCAGCCTGCACCGATGGTACAAGGCAGGATGGATCCATACTTTCATGTCAATGACGCTAAATTCTAACCCAATCGATTGTCGCTGCAGAAGGAGACTCATCATAAGAGGCAGCATTTTCCAATCTTCTGCTGCTTTACCCCATCATCCACCTCAATGTTTGAAGTGTTGTGCATTCGGAGATGCATACCTCAGTTATGACATTGGTTATTCAAGCTACCTTTCTATCAGCTCTAACCAGTCTGGCCATTCTCCTCTGGCATCAACAAGGCACTTGTGCCCACAGAACTGCTGCAAACTGGATGTTTTCTCTTCTTCTTTGTAAACTAGAGAAGGTTGTGTGATAAAATCCCAGTAGATCGGTTGTTTCTGAAAAAACTCAGACCAGCCTGTCTGGAAACAACCATCCCTCATTTAAAGTAATTTCAATGATTTTTCTCTCCCATTCTGATACTTGTTCTGAACTGCAGCAAATCATCTTGACCATGTAAACATGCCTTAATGTATTGAGTTGCTGCCATGTGATTGACTGATTAGAAATTTGTGTTAAAGAGCAGTTGGACAGGTGCGCTTAATAAATTAACCAATGTGTGTGTGAGTGCTTATCAGATACAGTCATTCAGCATATTTATTTAAGTGAACAGGAAAGATATACCGCTCAGTGTTCTTCTTTATGGCTCTTAACAGTATGTAACAATTAAGAACTAAACAGTTTTTATTTTAAGAATCTAGAAAAAGTGTTTGTTTTACTGTTGTGGCAACAGGAGGAGTCAGTCAAGAAGAAACAAAATGCTCATGCCTATTGAATTGGAAAAACCTTTACCTGATTACATCTTTTGTTTGGTAATGATGCCTTTCAGAACATCAGACATTTGTTCATTAAACGTGTAATTGAAAGAATGGCAAGACTTTGATGCAGACTTGGAGTTTGGCTCCCTCTGGTGGTATGGAAATGTAAATTGCATGACACTGCTGAAAGTAACCTGTGCTTGGATTTCATATTAGAAAATAATAAATTTAGTGATGTGATTCAGAATGAGAACTTAGAATTTTTTGTCATGTTCAACATGGAGGACAAGCCTTAAGGGCCATTATTAAAGAAACTGGCTATTTAAGTTAAGTTTAATGCAAGGAAAAACGTTTGAGAAAAGGGTGTACTAGCAACAGGGGTAACTGCAGACTGAAAAGGATTGTGACTGTTAACATATTGATGTTTGCCCCTCTTAAAGCAAAGAAATGTAAAGATGTGAATACTGTAATTCTGAGTTTAAGTATGAGTTTCACATGTTGAATTAAGTTTATGAAATAAACATTTTAGGGATATTTAGGTGCATTTGAATGTCCCTCATTAGAAAGCATCTAATTAATTTGGTGCTTTTAACTATTTGAGAAATTTTTTTCTGCTTGATCAAATGCTTGTATCTAAAAAGAAGAATTTGATATCATCTACAAATTTCACAGCCTTTTATGGATAATAATGAAGGTTCTAGAATATATTAACGTTTTAAGACTTAACTTATTCATTACTGTTAAGGCTGCGGGTGATTGTCTGGTCCTTCATAAACAGAACGGTCGTCCATCTAATTTGAAGATTGAAGAAGCAGAGGTCTAGATTCACATGTCTTGAAGCCCTTAATAAAATGGCTGGAAATCAATGCAACTGTCGTCAGTGAAGCCAGTTTTACATCCATCGATACTTGAAGCAAATACAAACTGTCTAGTATGGTAGTGGTAGTATCATGCTGTGGAGCTGTTGCTGCCATTGGTATTTGTGCAACAATACAGAAGGATTGAAAATCTTCAATTTCACTTAAAAATGGTGACTAAAGCCTCCATTTCAAGAGGTATTGCAGTGCAGCAATGACCCAAAATAGACTTCAAAACTGGTTTTGCAAAGGATGAATTTAAGCTTGGAGGATGCTTTTCTGAATGCACAATATCCAGTCTGCAGAATATCTGAGGACCATGCTTCTATGCCATTAAGAAAGCACTGATTAAAATCAATGGTACCATTTCTGCTAAGAAGAGAGGTCACTCTCATAAATCCTTTAGCTGCTTTACTTGGAAAAAATCAAATCAGAAATTGGTAAAATTGACAGTTAGTTGACAAGATAGTTCTGCTTTAAAGCTTGCATATCTGTTATATTATCTTAGATGAAGCTGAAGTTGGAAAAATATATATTTTTAAAATAGATTGTAGGTATTATAACAATAATCAGACTTTAACCTGTCCATTACCACTGGGGGGCAGTGTTCCCCTTTTTCATTTTCTCATAATGTCTGTCATTTACTCTAAACTTCACTCAATGAAAATCAACTCAGAAAAAGAAAACGGACTAAAACAAAATGCTTTCAGATGCTGCTTGGATTCAATCTGGCGTTGAAGCTCTCCTTTAAATAATTATCCTGGTCTGGTGCAGAATTTCCCCATTGTGGCACAATAAAGGGATTTTTCTATTGTTCATGCCGATTTCAGGATGCAGAATTTTCGGTATTCGGTAGAAATCAGAACTCAGTCACAACTGCTCTTTGTTATTACTCTGAATTTATTTTGGCATTTTGTGAGCAGTGTCTCTTACAACAGCCTGTTTCTGTAAAATGCTTAAAATACAGATTCAAATGCTTTAAATCTCCACTTATTTATGTTTTTTATGTCCTTATTTGAGAGCAAACCGCTTTTTAGAAATTGTTTAAGAAAGCAACATAATCTCTTGCTCCATATGTTTCCTTGTCACTTTATTAGGAAAACCTCACTGGTATTAGGTTATATAGGGTTTGTGCTTTAGAAGTTCTTCAATACTTCATTGCATAGGTTCAACCAGGTGACAGAAACATTCATTGAAGTTGTTCATGTTGAGGCTCTCTTATTAGCAATGGATCCAGCATGTGTCATGGGGATATACCCCACACCATTATACCTCCACCACCAACAGCTGGACTGATCCATGTCTCCATTGCATCCCAATTTATAAGTGCATCGGGTTGCTGCCCTATGATTGGCTGATTTCCTGTTTGTGTTGCAAATAAACAGGTGCATCTAATACAAATAGCTACTTGCATCAATTGTATCCAAGCTCTATGCCATCTTTTATGGGCCTACCAAGCACTAATGGGTTGCATTTTTCCTTGGTTGAAATGTGTGGCTTTAATATTCTTTGTGGTAAGTCACAGCTACTCTTGAATAAGTTAGATCTAGATATTCTAATCCCCTTATCTGTACCTAACATTGGGTATCTGTTTTTTTTTTTTTTTTCCTTCATCGCCTTTCAAGCCAAAATGTAGTTTGGACCCCTTGATCTGCTCTGTTTGGTTTTGGGTGTTGCCTTGTAAAGAAAGTATAACAAACTCTGCAGTTGTGATAGTCTCAGAAAACTATGCATGCTTCTGTTAACGACCGATTCCACATAGAAAACCCAACCCATCTTATGCACAATAAAGATATAAAACAAACCCAAGGAATTTTTATGCAAATCCAGATTCTGCATGGCTGGGTGAAGAATAGACTATGCAGTCGGTCTAGGGTGTTTGAAATCCCAGAACAATCAAATAAGCCTCTAATAAAAGTGGAGCATAAAAACCGGGAGGAGACAAGAAGACAGCCACAACACTGGTGGCCCCAAACCTCCAGCCCGGGTGCTGCAGAGGGACGTGGTACAGACCAGTAATCTCATATAAAGATGCTGAACAGCACTTCCATCAAAAGACGACTGGCTCCAGATTTTCTGAATTTCATCTTTATTGTTAAACAGAAATATGTGCTGAAGTCATACAGGCAGAGAGGAGTTTGGGTTTGGCCCCAAATTAGTTTCAACAAGCATTCCCTGTTTATCTATTTCAGATAGAGATAGGGGGTAGCCTCTGTTAGCTTGTTGGGGATCTCTTCCCGTTTCATATAGGACATTATACCGATGTGTGCAAATCCCACTAATTCCTAATTACATCAATACTGTTTGTTGCAGATGCCAAAGAGACCCCGATCAGAGCGCCGGAAGATTCGATGAAAAACGAGAAAAAAGGGAACGCATAGAGAAATACCAGGCTGGCAGATCCAAAGACCCCGTCAGAATTCTGTTTACCAGGTTAGTAAGTTGACCTGAGTTGGACGATGTTTCCATTACAATCTACTGAATGTTCTCTAATTGTGAATGTGTTGGAGAGGTTCCTGCATTGTATGACAAAACCTCTTCCAGCTCCACTGTGATGCACATTCTGTATTATACGAGTTCAATTAGGACTACATTAAAAATGACATATGCAATAATCTGAGGGGAGCAGCTGTTCTTGAGCTGCCGCCATACACCCTCTAACTGCTTTCTTCGACTTTTATTGTTTTACCGATCAATGAAATAATTCAGACTATTCTACCAAGAGTCTGTCAGCAATTTACATCTTTGCTTCTTTTTCTTACTTTGCTCTTTGTTTTCCTTAACTCAGTGCAGCTGAAAATTGTTTTCAGGGCCAAGAAGAAGCCCATCATAACTGGAGCATTACAGCTTTCATTGCAATGCTCCGCTTAAAAGATGGACAGATGGATAGATGGATGAGATGTTATGGTTTGGGCTTAGTTTCCTGACCCACATGCAGAGATCACACACATGGGACACCGGTAGAGGTTCAGGGATTTATTGAATATAATGGAAAGGGCATTCAGGAGGTTCTGGTTTTGGAGGTTTGTGGAAAGAGGAAGATGGTGGTGAAATGGAGTTGGGCTGAGAAGGAGATGAAATGATGAAGGAATGCATGCATGGGAGGAAGTAGTGTACTCTGGGTAATAACATGGGTCCTGTGAGTTGATGAGTTTCATTTATTTTGAAGGAGCTTTCTCTAGGAGGAGAAGAATGAGACTGACTAGAGAGTATAAATTCACCTTCCTGTCACCTTTCATGGAGTCCTCAACAAGAACGCTTTTCAGGGTAGGAAAGAAGCTCTGGGCTGCAGAGCTAAATCCGTAAAGCCCTCCACCTAATGGATGTCATTAAGTGACCAAAAAGCACATGAATGATGCTGGTCAAATTGGGACTACAGCCTTCTAGAATAGAACTACAAAAAAATAAAAACAGAAACATATAGCGAACAGCTGAAGCTCTGCCTTATTAGGTTTGCATTAGGATGTCTCAAACACATAACAAAATAATATAGTTTTGTTTAACTCCATTAGGTGGGCCGTGCCTACACTTTAGCAAAGGATTGTGGGCAACTGTAGAGCTCCTAGCGACGTTCTAGGGATGTCAGGAGATAACGGCGCTAAATATATCGGTCCTCAACTAAAAAAAAAGCTGTAAATATAAATAAGTAAATTCTTTCTAAAAAAAAATTGCATTTGTTATTAAATTCAGGAGGTATGTGAGACACTTTGCCAATCGAACAAGACAGCTAACATTTTAATAAAGAGAAAAACTTTGACGGCAAATCATCCTATTTACCTACTCAAATTAAAGGTAAAAACACTTCATTTAAGAAATATTTGCTTATTTCTAGATCTTTTTTTGTAGTGTTGCTCCTTTGTTACAGCCTGAGGTTGATTTTGCAGAGTAGTGCAGGCAGGAAGGGGAGAAAATAAGAGCATTTGGCCAGGGGAGGACAAAGCTGGAAGGCAGAGAGATCCAGAAGGCTGACCACCAGGATTTAGTCTTGATGAATGTGAAAATCTTTATTAGACATTGTATTGAATTATTTGTCCTTGGCCTAAATTGAGTGACCCTGCATATTTCTTTCCAGGTTTCTGGCCCTGCCATTACAAAACCCAGCTTAAGGGTTAATTTAGAATGGTTTGATTTCATCTAGCTTGGAAAAAGGTCTCGTTTTACCTGAAGAACAGATCAAAGCTCATGATGCTGCCACCGCCATGCTTCTCTGTATGATAGTCTTTTGATTAAGCTCTATTTTTTTTTTTTATCCATTTTTATTTTCTTTGCAAAATGGCTTTTGATTGGTGGCATAGTTTGGTTTTATAAAGCAAGGCTTGGAAGTTTAAAGTAAAAACCTAGTCTCCTTCAGCAGATTGTGTCACGTGTGCTACCCTCAATAGAACATTTTTGATGCAGCTGAACCCTGGCCAACGATCTACATCTCCTCTCTGGCAAATAATTGAAAACCGTCTTTATTGTGCCACATTTTGTAACGTCTCTGCAAACTATCGCTTTAGCTAAAGGTAGGAAATCTCAGAAAATATTTCCAAGGACAGGAAATTAAGTTGTGTTTGAGAAGCCTGAATGCTGCAAAATGTGTTTATTCTGAAACATTTAGGTAGGCCATCTATAAAAGAGGAAAATACTTTTCATGGTGCTATATTGATTTTTGTTTTGTTTTGTAACAGCTCATTTTATCATCTTTAAGAATTGTTGGAGCAGTTAGAATTGCATTTGAAAACGTCTCCATTATCTTTTATTATTATTTTTTTTTAGGGTGCATGGTGCAACCCTACTCACTAAACTCTACCCAACTGATTCAACAGGTTTTTACCAGACTGACCTATTCCATTTTAACCAGGTGGGATTGTTATAGAAGAATATGCAGAGCTCCAACTTAGAGGCACGCTACTAAACTTTCATGTTTCTGTGTCAATGCAGGCTTTTTCTCACTGAGTATTTTCCCGAGGGCTTGTTAGTGCAGTTTCTTCATGTGCGCTTAATTTCATTGTTTTGGTCTCACAGTCTGGAACAGCTGCAAATTGTTAGGGTAAACCTTGCATTAGCAGAGCTTCGGTTAGGGAGGAGAGAGTGGGGGGGGGATGTGAGGGGTCATTTGGGTGCTGAGTGGCAAATCTCAAACCAAGCACCGACAAAAACAATCAATAGTAACACCATGTCCATCATTATCACCTCAGCCCCTCTGGGGTTCCCCCATCTCTCTTTATGACGGCAGTGTAGTTCCAAAAATTGCTTAGATGTGTTTTGGCTGTGACTAATTGCTGGACTGCAGTCAGATAAACTGCCATAGCATAACTTTTCAATCATTTTCCTAAAGGAATAGCTGAAGTTTACCCACACAGGCAGGCAATAACCTTTGAACTTAGAGGCTTTTGTTAAAGCTGCAATAAATCTTTGTGCAGTGATTCCTCACACCCAAACAGTCTCAGATTGTTGAACTGTGCATGAGAGGAAACTTTGTTTTTAAAGTCAGATTATTACAAAGAGGCATGTTGCAGGCTGTCTGTAGTAGGATAATAACCCTGGGTTCGCTTCTCCAAATGGTCTTAAAGATAGTGATCAGCCTGCGTCATGGCTGAAGGATTTCATTTTCAGGGAGGTGATATCGAAGGTCAAAAAAAAAAAAGCAAGGATGGGATGTTCTGTTCTCTGAAAACAGCAAACTGGGTCAGATCAGCTCGCTCTGTTCATTTTCATCACCCCTTGACTGAACCAATCTTGGTCTGGAAAGACATGAACCATACTGCGAAGTGTACGCTTACAGCCAGGCTGAGGGAGTTTAATTGGTGTGAGCAGATGGGGAACTTTGTTACACCTTTTCTTGGCGTAAGTGTGTGTTTATTACAGTTTTTACAGCCTGACACCTTCTCAGGCTTTATCTGGGCAATGTATTCAGGTACAGTAAAAAAAAAGTGATTAAAATATTCAACAACCAACATTAAAAAAAATCAGATTCTTAATTTTCACAGCTTTATTTTGACAAAACAGAGCTATTTTAAAGATACTATAAATTTATTATTTATGCTTAAGAATACTTCCGTTATAAACAGGAAGTTATTATAAAAACTTACATGTTTAAAGGAAATTGAAATAAAAAAAAAGGGGAATCTCACATAGATTAATTACATATAAAGGTTTGTTTTTTCACTTACAATGAAAAAATTTAGGGTAAGAGAACGGCGGCTTACAGCTACCAGCAGTCAAATGAAATAAGGTTTAGTGGAATGAAAAAAGCGCCGGGAGAAACAAATAGCAAAAGCAGAAGTTGCAGTTTCAAGAGCCATGATGAATTAATGTACATATGTGCACGATAACTTAGTCAAAGGACAAATCTATTTGGGAAAAAATGTAAAAGCAATAAAAACCACTGCCACACATGTCGTCTGGTTCATGGAGTGGTGTGCAAACACTAAAAAAAGCGTGAAAACGTTCAGTTTCTGCTTTTACATATAAGTGAAACATTAATAATTGTAACAAAAAAATTGGAAAATGATCAGTATTTTATAATCATTCTAAGATTCTCATGGTTTTGGGCTAATGTGATTTGCTGCCCTCAACAACTAGAATAGGATACAGTCACTCTTTATTTAAAAACACCTAAAGCAACTAATTACTCTTCTGTTCTGGTTGGTCACATTTGTACAAATCTTTATTTGCAGTTTGAGATAGCGAGATAACAAATCTAAGGGCTAAAATGACCCCTGATCATCACCTTAGATGCCCCTGAATTATGGAAAACAAAAACTGAAAACGGTCACCACAGTGCTATTGGTGCCAATGAAAAGGAGCCTCAAAATAGTGGAAATTTCCCCAGTTTTCATTTGACAATGATACTTTTCAGCTTTGGAAAAAAAAAACTCCAAGGTGTTGCACTTCTGTCTGCTATTACTAACCAGCGTTACTCCATCCAAGGTGAGCTCTGACTCACAGCAATCTCAGCAGCATCACTCCTCTGCTGCACAGCCTCCGTGGAAATTTTAAGAAAGGAAATTCCAGTCACAGCAATGAGGCTTCACTACATATGGGCCAAATGGTTTTGTTCCCAGAACATAGCTGACCAAGAATTGTGTGGGAAATTCACACATTTCCTCTTTTCTCAATTACTGAAAAAAAAAAAAAAATCTTTACCATATTTAAATAGCATTTTCAATATCAATGTTCCTTTAATTCCGATAGAAACACGCTTTGTTGCTATAAACACGTTTTTGAGACAATTCTGGCTAGATATAAAGAATGCTGTTCCTCTCAGATTGAAGGGTCCCACGTAAGTCAGCAGGTTTTAGGTATACTGCATGATTCTTTAGTGCAGTCTACCTCAACAACCAGCTAACTTGTTGTTGAGGTTAATGCAGGAACTTTGTTTTTCACAGTATGCATGTCTCAGGCATCTAGTTATGGCTTTGAGGGACTATTAGGAGGTATTCCTTCATCTTAATATTGCATCCACATGTTCAATGGCAGCAAAAGAAGCCCTCACTATGATGCTTCCACCACCTTGTTGCCACGCTGTTCTTTGGTTTTAAACCTTATTTTAGAGTCATCCCAGGAAATTTATAGTTGTTTTAGCAACTTGGCTCAATGTTTGTGTTATTTAATAACATTTCTGCAGAAGCTATTTGGCTCTAAATGCCTTTCTAGAAATTTAAAGGTGTTCACTCCACTGGTATTTCTTCCAGTGTCCAGTTCATCAGAATTCTTCAATTTTTAGAATGCATAAATATAACTTTGCACACAAGCTTAATTCCAAAACACACTTTAAATGACATAAAGCTGAAAAGATTTTCCTAGAATAAAAAATTCTCAGAATAATGGCCTCATTCATTCAGTTTTTTTCCCCCTCCTGCCCACGCTGACGCTCGCTTTGTTTTTGCTATGGTGTTTGGGAATCATGGAAATCTGGATGGAGGGTATTTCCGAAAATGACCTTCAATTACTTGATTGGTAAAATTTCCCTGCCGGTTATTGTGCTCTTGTGACAGAAAATCGTCCTACTAGAATAAAAAAACAACTCCAAGGAACTACTTTTAAGAAATAGTTCACCAAGAAAATCCCATCTGATATTAATCTATCAGAACTTGGAAAAGCAAAGCAATGGCTTGCTTGCATCCAGAAATTCTGTTATATTTCACAATATGTGTCTCTATCCACCTACTGTATAATAGCAAAGAGTTATTTGATTTTTAAATGCCTATATTGCGTTCTTTCAGGTGTACTCCCAAAATGTGACCCTGGATTAGCAGGTTTGTACTCAGAAGTGGCTCTTTTTTTCTTTTTTGTTCATGTTTTTGTTCTTTTCCAGATCATTTCCCATCCTTACCGGCTACCCTTTGCTTCAGATTAGACGGTGAACCTCAAACCCCTGTCTTCATGCATGTGTCCGCTTATTCTCAAATATTTTAATATCCAGTTGAGAGGGTGTCGGTGTCTAGACAAGATTATATTAAAACCATTCAGTCATGTGCTGGAATGGCTGCACGGAGGTTTGTTATGGCATCAAATCCTCGAAACCTGCACAGGTGGTTTGAAAACGTTGCTTCACAACCTCTCTAAGGGGATGAAATCTGTTGATGCCTCAAATTCTCACAAAGAAGATCCTTTAATTAAAATAGCTGAAGTTGTTAATGCTCAAAAAAGTTCATTAGGTTTTAGATATATGACTTAAAATATATAACTGCAGAAATTATGGCATGGATCCGATATTAGAATTGGTTTCAGTTGTTGGACTTGACTTGAAATTGCCCCAAAAAATAAAAAATAAAAAATGCAACCAAATAGCTAGTTACTACAGTATAAGATTGCTCTGTTGGACTTTTCGAAGGGGGGTTTGTTCTCACTGTCACCACATGCTTGCTTGCAGCAGGATGGAAATTTGCTTCAAATTCAGTAATTCGAAGTAATTATCTGCCCTTTCATTGATTATTTTAAATGTTTTATTAGACTGCTTTTTATCATAATTTGTACTATATTAAATTGGACCTTAATCTGACTCTCCCTGGATTTTGTTGGATGGAAATGGAAAATGGTCATCCTAATCTGGAATGGATTCTTTGTAGCTGAACCGTGCAACTTTCTCCTGTTAAGTGTCTTGATTCTCCATACATGATAAATTAAAATATCCTATCCTAATAGGGTGCAAAAACGGATATTATCTGTGAAATGTAAGAACAGTCTAGACTTTCATTGTTGTAATGTTTAAAGATTTAATGGAGGGATAGAATAGAAAGTCTCTTTAATGTCACACGATGGGGAAATTTAGTTGTAACTGCAGAAAAAACGACAGGCAATAAATAAAAAAGGGTCACACAGGTATAGACATTAAAAAGTGTATATAAAAAAATAAAAGAATAGTAAGAAGCAGAATAAAGTGAAAAAAGGTTAAAAATAAAAGTACAAATAACGTAGAGTAAGAGCAAAATATATTTTTTGTATAAAGTGTAATTAGTAAAAGAAGGATAAATAACCAATAAACTAAGCAAGTAAGAATAGATGCAACAGCAAAGAATTGACCAAGCTTTATAAAATGACCCACTTGCCTTTCAATAATGATTTTAATTTTTTTTTTTAAATCACTGGTCACACTTCAGCTTCTCATTTCGAAGCCAGACTGTAAAAAGGCCACACATGCAACTTCTTTTGCTGCTGATTTACAGCAGTTCAGGGATGGGCTCCTTGGTTTGCTCCTGCTACACAAACCAAGGGTTTTAATTTTAAGGCCTCGCACTGATGGCTGGACTTTTTCCTTCAGGACTTTGTGATGGAGAGCAGAAATTATACTTCTATCAATGATATCAGAACTTCCAGGCGTTAAAGCGGCTCCAGACCATCACCCTGCTACAACCATGTATGACTGTCAATATGATCCATTACAGAATTGCAGTGCTTTTTTTTTCTTGTGCAACATATTTGCTCAGCTGGGGTTTCTACCTATAATCTCTGCCATGGATGCCATGTTTGCCTCATTTCTTTCTTCCTTTTGAATCCTAAACTCTGGTGTTAAATCTCCTGGTCGAATCCATGAAGTACTCTCCATGACCAAAGCTCCAATGTTGCTCCATTGCCCCTTATCTGTTAAAGCCTAATTTATGTAGTTTAAAGGTTAATTTTGAGCAATTTGTGTTGATTATACAGGTCCAACAGCTATCAGGCCTGGATCTGGGTAATAAGCAGAACTCGTCTTAAAATGAATAAAACTTTCAAAATAAAGTTGTTAATCAATGTAAATATTCCAATGGCATTATGATGGCTTGGATAGTTTTTTGCCCTTATTTAAATTGTTTTAAAAACTGCATCTTTATTATCCTGATTATCTTGGTCTGTCGTTCGGAAACATTTAATTATGACAAAGCCAGCATTCCTGGATGCTTTACCTGATAGTGGGGCAGGAATAGTGTCTGTAAGCAATGGCATATTTATGTAGCTCTAGCCACAATTTTGATTCCTTGCCAATTGGGTCAGTCGGGCTGTTAAAAAATATACAAAGCTGTTTGGAACAGGGCTGTGTTTATTCACCCACCTCATTCCACTTAAGACCTCTTCACATTTACAGAATTTAAAAAGGCGGTTATGGGCCACAACAAGGCTGTATTAGAAAAACAGTTGTACATCGCTGAGGTAGGCATTTTTGGGAAATGTTTTCTGTATGTATGGATGTGTAAGGGGATTTACTATGTACCCGCAAGCACAAGAGAGTCTGGGAGTGCGCACATGCTTGTATCTAACCGCTAACAGACTTGTTCCAGATGGGGCACAGTGTGAAGCAGCTGCGTAGGTTCTGGTGCCTTGGAGTAAGTCTGATCCTGCTCTGAATAAACAAAACCATGAGAAATTCCTGAATTCTGGTCCATGTGACCTGAATCTGAAGCCTTCTGTATGTATAGAATGTCTACACCATGTTTTGGTTTTCATTTTTCACTATTAGTAGCTAAGCTGCACACAGCCTGTTTAAACCTCTCGATTGCACAACGATCTGGCAGCAATTACCTTGAAAACGGGAGTATAAGGAGGGCCTGAAGTTAAGTTTACACAGTTCAGCAGTTTTTACATTTAGAGGTTTTTAGGTTAGCAGCCTGGTTTGATTGGACTCAGCGACGTGACGAAGGCCTTAACTTTAAAACAAAAACAAAGTGAGGATGAAAAACATGCACATCAGGAGGACATGGATTCTTCTCAGAGAAGGCAAGCCTAAACTTCAAAAAAAAAAAAAAACCCTGATGGTGAACTTAAACAACTAGTAATGTTGCAGTTGAAAGCAAAGACTTAAATACTTTATACAAAGTCACCGTCTGATATAAAATTTGAATGTATCTGCACACCCGGATATTCAGATTTGTTTCAGTTAAAATTAAGCAATAAATTTGACATTTTGTTTCCCAAAAACCGTGCCCCGTTTGTTGATCTATTGCTTATCAATTCAATGTAATTTTCTTATAATTCATAATTTGAATATGTACAAAGTTGAAAAACTTAATTTCAGTTCCAAAATACTTTATAGATCCTAAAGGTAAATTAAATGTAACAAAAAAAGACTAGGTTTCTTTATCCGCTTGTTGAGCTTTAAGTAATTTTTTTTTTTCAGAATCGGGTTTATTGCCATTGTTAGTGAAGGAGTTCACAAACTAGGAATTTTTTATGGTACAATCGTGCAACATGAAACATAATATGAAATAGGCAAATAAAATTATAAAAATCTCTAAAAACACTGGGGTATAAGGCATGCAAAAAATAGACTAATATATACACTTAGGATAAACATATGGATAAAAAAATATATAAAAAGTAAAATGTACAAGGTAGTGCAAATAGAGAAGTGTGCAATACAGCAGTGTAAATGGCGTGGGCAGGTTATGGAGTCTGACATATAGTTATGTGTTCATGAGTCTTATGGCAGAGGGGAAGAAGCTGTTTTTATGGTGGGAGGTTCTGGTCCGTATGGACTTTTTAGGTTGTTTCCCCAGCTGATGGCAGAATTCACACTCTTCACAATGCTGTTACGGCCCCCTGTATGTCTAGGGGAGTGGGAGCATAAACATATAGGCAGAAACCGGTAAGTTCTTATAAAATTATAAATTAGATAACAAGAGGTGCAAGCAATAAACAAACAAAAGGAGGGTGGGTGAGGGTGCTGTGAAAATAACAAAGTTAAATAAAAGAGATCATCAAAAGGAGGATTGTACCTAACTACAGATTTAAACCAAAAGGGGATTCTTACTAAAAAACACAGAGAGCACAGCACCCACTACACCTAATGTAACTACCAAAGAAAATACTCAGTGGTGCAATCAGTCCAGACTCTGGCCGTACCTCCACCCTCTTTCTAGCCTTAAGCTAGTAAAGATGCACATTAGCCAAAGAGAACAAAATATTTGACACAAGCTAAGTAGCACAAACCCCAAATGGGTAACCAAAAAGATAAGAGAGCTACTCCACTAAACAAGCAGCTGCTAACCAACAATGTTTGGTTCACACGAGGCACACAAGTCAACTGGCTGTGACAAGCTGCCTCAATCAACAGGTGAGGTCTCCTTATGAGCAGGAGGTGATTGCAGATGGTGATGAGCCATTGCTTGAAGATGGAACTGAGGGAGCCAATGGATGGGACTGAAGTCAGATCCCCAGAAACCAGGAAGTAGGCGGGTCTTTCCACAGGGCCATGCAGCCTACTTAGTAGAGGTGAGAAAGAGGGGAAAATAAAGGGAAACATGACAGCGACAGCCGTAACAATGCACATATAGAAAATATGCAGCATATTGCTGCAAACACTGAAAGACCTTAGCTTCCTTTAAAAAGTACAGTCCCAGGTATTGTAGACTGCTTCACAGTCAGTCTGTTGGCTAGATGAACACATGGATGTTAATATTCTTCCTTCACTTTTTATCCTATGGTGTCAATAGCATTCAAATAGTTCCTTTCTCTTCTGAAATCTACAGTAATTTTGTTAGTTTTGTTCACATTCACGATTAGATGACTTTTTCCATTTTTCCACATCAATCTACAAATCTGCATCTACATCTCTGTTATGTATCGGAGATATATCCAGTGATTGCTGGATCCTCAGAGTATTTCTGCAGATGACAGGATCTTGTACTGCAAGTGGGATTTGTAGAGAGTAAAGAGGATTGGTGAGAGTGCTGTGTCTTTACCCTGTGCTATTCCTGTGCTGCTGACTACCTGATTAGACTGTTGACACCTCAGTCTCACAAACTGTTATTTTTGTTTGGTAGTTTTTAATTTTACGTCATTTCTGAGGCCTCCAATTGAGCCCTCAGGCAGCCCACCGGCTGGATCCTACCTTGTTCTCAGGCCATGGACCAAATTATAGAACCAGAGCTTCCTGCCTTAGACGTCCTTGCAGATCCATCATTTTCTTAAAATAAATGCCTTGATCATTGGGTCCCCCGTTTCTGAGCCGTGACATTTTTTGTGCGGGCCATTGTGATCCAGCTTCAAAAATGCTCCAGTCTATTGTTAGGTCAGAGCATCAACATAGTAGCAAGGTAAAGAAGAGCTTGCAGAAAATCACACCTACACGCACGCCCAGAGAATTAGGCCGTAATCGCCCTCTCAGGAACTTACTAGTGGAGCTTAAAGAGACAACTGCAGTAAATGGAGGAATGCTAATTTTTTTGGCCAATTATAAAGGCATGCAAAAAACTTGTTCAATGCATCTTTAAGGTGTGATTTGACATCTTAGATGATCGTTTTTGAGTTCAGAGTTCATGCTCTTATGGGGGGAACACTTTAAAGGGCCCTTCAGCCTCTGATTGTCTGATTATATTTCTGTATAGGCATTTAAATAGTGTACCTACTAAAGTAACAAGTGTATGCAATGTTTCAGTTAAAAACCAGTTGGTCATTTCAACTAAACATTTGGGACAATCTGACAATCAGTGGATATTTTCTGTCTCTCCTGAAGACATTATCTCCACTGATCAAAAGGTGCCACTATATCTCCTTTTTTTTCCTTTTTTTTTTTTTATCAATAAGTATTAATCCCTCATCTTTCACTCCCAGTTTCAAAAATCTGCCCAACTTACAGCTGCAAGTCTGCAGTTAATGAACCATACAAAGGATTTGCTCTATTGCAGTTCACATCCACAAACAAACCACTTCTCCCACACAAACACAAACTGACAACAGGCTGAAGCTGACTTTAAAAAAGCGTTGTCCTTAAACGAACAGCTGTTTCCATCTGGATCAAGATACTGCAACGTGTCACTGATGGGGGATTTTGAAATGTGATACTAACACGATGCTTTATGGAGCATGTGGAGCCATGTCATTCAGGAGTCAGTTTCGTCTTTGCTTTTTCTCTGGGTTAACGATAAGGGGAAAACAAAAACAAAACAAAAGCAGGGCTAATTGACATTGATTTGACAGCAGAAAAGGGAGTCGAGTTAATATAACACATCTGCTGATAAAGTCAACAGCTGGAATATTTGAAAGCTTTTGTCTGTGAGGGTTGTTAAGCATGGTAAACTCTGCAGATCTACTGAGAAATTTATATAAAATCTGTCAAGTTTCAAGAAAAAAAAAGTTTACAAAGGGCCTCATGGCTATGTCTGGATTGACTGTATTTTTTATTTCTTTTTATTTTTTACTTTTTTTATTTTTATTATTTTTTTTTTTTTACATATTTTTTATTTCCATATACGGTAATTGTCTCAACAACCAGTGACAATGCATATTTTACCAATAACTTTACAAAATTTAGCCTCCCTAGTATTCAATGAGAAAATGCAATGGCTGCCAGAGATTCTCTATTACTCAACATCCTTCCTTCCAGTAGAAGATTCTCAACGACAGCAAATATATGCATTTCAAGTATTCATGTGGCAGGTGTGAATAATTACTTCAACTCCACATGTGCAAAGGGGACATTCAGTAGTTTCAGCACCATCCTCTGGGTGTCATCCAAGATTCATAGAACTGTAGTTACATGAATAACTCTGTTTATAAATCCTGTACTTTCTTTTAATTATATAATTTTTTTGAAAGAAGAAAAATCTTTGTCCTGTTCTGTTTTTTTTTATTTTTTATTTTTTTTTATAACCATTTGAATCGATATTGTTAGGCCCAGTTTATGGGCCAATAGGTGTTTAAACTTGTTTTTAATGTATGCCTCATAGCTCTTCGTGTTGGGAGTCTTTCTCCAAGCAAAAACTAAGCTCTGACAAAACATCTTTAAATGTGAGAAAACCATGACCTAAGTTTTACCCCATGAGATGTAGACAACTTCTGAAAACAGTCAGTGTACCTTGGATGATTATTGCAGATATATTTATACAATCTGTAATCCCTATATCCTTTGGTAAACGTCTCCAGGGAAACATAACACTGTAGATACTGTTGAATTTACTCTCAGGAAAGGAGTTTAGTGGTGGCTCACTGTTCAGGAGATAGAGTAGATGAAGAGAGATATAAAATATGGTAATTATATTTGGTTTTATTTGTAGGGAGTATTAACAGGGGAACGTGAGCGTGATATAGGGTTAAGATTTGTGCAGTCGGTTGAGTTGGAGTATGTGGATTAGCAGGTGGTGCTGAAGGGCAGTTAAATATTTGTCCCTATTCATCTGTGGTCAGCAAATCCTTTGAGAAAATGTATTAAAAAATCTGAAATGATCCCTTCTGGTAAAACCTTAAACACTTAAACCCCCTCTCCATTTTCAACAGTAGTGTCAGTTGTGGGTGAGACGTCAGAAATCACAACATGAAAGTGAAGCTCATTACATTGGAGGTGTGCATAAAAAATGAAATAAACTCTGCTAAAAGTTCACACAAAATGACAAGCTTAGGGTAACTCGTCATGAAAAACAAAGTGCAATCATGGCCCACCAACTTCATTCATGGACACAAGCTCAGTTTTAGTCTTGTACCAGGAAATAAACTTGCTTATGTGCAGCTAACGTATGGGGCAGTCAGTAAATATAGAGGATTTCCTTTTTGGTAACTTGAGGCAAGAATGACGTCATGCATCCTATTAATTATAGTGTCTGAAATTTGCCAACATCCCAAAGTCCTTCTTGAGTGAACCTCAGAGAGATTCCCAGATGTGAGATTTTACACCCAATATTTCATCCAAACTTAAAGCAAATTGTCTGCTGATGCTTTTGATGCCACGGATCATTTTGGAGAAAAGCCGTCTGTAAATCCAATCAGCTTCAAAGCGTACAATGGGAGCAGATCAAGCCTGGAGTCAAAGGAAAAGTTTCCTGGCTTCAAAATCATAGTGAGGATTTTTTTCCAGCATCAAAATGCAGAACAATTGGTTTGCGTTTAATAAAGGCAGAAAACGTTTTCTAAATAATAATTCAAAACAACCCAAATGTTTTTTTTGCTGTTATATAAAAGCCGAGGGTTTGTGTTTTTCAAATTTGGAGTCACTTATCTGAGGACACTAAAGGGGAAACATGAAACTTGCTAATCTGACAAGAGTTATTACACTTCTAAATCTTAACAGATCAACTTGGAGAAAATAAAACGATCAACAGCTAAAAAAATGTCCAAAATAAACGGCTCACAGTTAAACCTTTTTAAAGACATTTTTTACCATTTACTTTCTCAGTGCCTACATGTTGAAGAAAGCCTGTTTTAGGACAACAGAAGGATGTTGACACAAGTACAGCTCACTAGGCGTCTTCTAACCAAATGTAAGTTTGGAACCCTGTTTGGAAAATTAGAAAATACACAACAAATTTAAACTAGATCTTCAAATTTCCTTTTTTATCATTACATGATCATAAATAAATAACAGTTTTGGACAGAGGTTTGAGTACACCAAAAATGGCCATTAATGTTAAGAATAGAACTATCTGGCCAATTGGTGTATCTAATTATCTTATAGGTGGTGGATGCACTTATGGTGCAGCCAAATTCCTCCCCCTAAAATAACTTTTTGGCCATAAGCTAAAAAAAATACATTATGTTTCTGTACAGCAGTTTTCCTCCATCCATTTCTGTACTTGTGTAAAACCCTCAATCAGTAAACTGCATCCATCTGTGGAGCTTGAAGAGAAAGCTCCATTAATTAGCCTGACAGGTGATGTTTTACTTTATTCGCTATAAAATGCAAAATGTCCCGTCTCTAGCTTTTCTTGGACATCCCACCCTGCAGCCCTGGATGTTGATTTATGGGACTTTGGCATAGAGAGGTGGTGGTGAATCATTGCACAAAAACAGTAAGGCCTTATTGGGTCCAGACACTGTGGCTAATCAAAGTCAAAACCATAGCATGTTCTGTAGCATATAGAGCCAGACACCTGCAGAATGGCACACTTTACTAATACCAAGATGTCAAAAGGAGAGCAGAACAGAAAATGGACTGCGATATATTTGCCCACCCACTCACACTACTAAGAATGGATAGTGCTCCCCCCCTCCCTGCTCCACTCATATATAAAGTCTCATAGGAAACATGGAGAACTACTGTTTTGAAAACAATTTAGTAGGATTTTTGTGCACTGCTTAGTATATATATATATTTTTTTGTCGTTACTTGATCATTACACTGATGTGATCTCAATATAATTTCTTGGTGTATTTTTTTTATTTATTTCCGGACTGAACATATATTTTTCAACTCATCTTATTTATTCAATGTAAACATAAGGAACTGTCCAAGGTCCTTATCTTGTAATTTATGAATAAGATTCTATAAAAATACATTTGCCACACTTTCAATTGGCTAATAATCAATTAGATGTTATTTATGTATGTATGAAAACATATATTCAAATAATTGAAAGGGGAAAAGGCATCAATCCTTATTTATAACTGTTATTTAGTGCATGAACTTACTTTTTACAGTTTCCATTCTTTCCCTCAACAATCGTCATGAAATGTGGGGAAAGTCTGAATGAAAGAGATCCCGGATATAGGTGTCTGGAATATATTTCCTCCGCAGGATAACGGGGGAGTCCCTTAGAGATTAGGTGAGCTCAGCCACCCGGGAGTGGCTTGGAAAAAAATGGTGTTTCACCTCAACATCAAGAGCAATCAGCTGCGGCAGTTTGGGCATCTGTTTTTGAAATATTGGTTTCCTCCAGAGGAAGTGTCTGAGAAAAGGGAAGTCTAAGTCTCTCTGCTGAGACTGCTGCCCCAACAACCTGGTTCCACATAAAGTGGATGAGGATGAGAATAAGTTCTTTGGATCACTGCTAAATTTTGCCCTACTGTTGTCCCACAGTTTAGGCTCACAAGATGTTTAAAGACTAGGCTAGGCTATTCTTTAAAAGCCATTCAGATTAAGATCCAGTGTTTTGTTTAGGGTTGTGGTCCAGCTGTATTACCCTAACACAGAAGTTTAAGAAAAGTAAAAAAATCTTATGCTGTCCTTTTATAGCATAGCCACTTGTATGTCACAGTCTACAGAATATTTTTTCACAATTCTGAGATCTTGAATATGTTTATTTGGAAATTAGGCCTGCAGTGCTTTACATATTTGTATAGATCATTTTATGACTTCCTGGAGAATTTTAGATTCTCTCTTGAACTAGTTTTGTAGATTTGCTCCTTTCTTATTGACTTACAACTATTTTTGCTCCTTTCTTATTGACTTACAACTATTTTATGTTTATTGCAATAGTTAATATTGGGTCTAACTGTGGTTTTCTGAAGTCCCACAGTCTTAGAAATTACTTTGGAACTCAGAGCAGGTTGTGTTTAAGTGGTTTGACTGTAATGATCTGTCAAATTTCAACCCAGCACTTCAAAAATATTGTCTTTAAGTGAATTTACATTTTTTTCCATATTTAATCGTTTTGGATGGCTTTTTTTCTACCTTTTAAGAAATGGAAGATTTTGAAATGTGCCTTTTGTTTTACCTCAGTTTAACAATCTACAATAAAAGAAAAAGGATGATCTAAAAAAAATCTTTTCCTGTCACTGCATTTAAACTTCAGAATAAGAAGCATGTAATCGGAGGTAATAGGTGCATATAAGCACACTTTGTGTGGGATACTACAATGTGCTACAGTTTTTGACACTGGGTGGCCCTATTCAACAATGAAAACTACCCTCCGGCAATGGCTTAAACTCATTCTGACTACAATAAAAATCTTAAATGCAGCTGTTTTATGTAAACTTCTCCATCATTATTGAGCATTTAACATCATAACCACATGTTCCACATTGCGTCCTATTCAACGTTGTCATAAGCCATGTTCCATGTGTGCAAATCAAGGACTTGCTTTTCTTCTGCCCTTCAAACAGGGAAGAGTATATTTTCACAGAAAATATTAAGAGTCTATTATCGTGCACTGATCCATGAAAAATCTGTCTAATGAAAGTAAAATGCAGTAAAAGCTGTCTTTAATGGAGGAGATTGATGCAGCTCAACGTGTGTGGTACCTTTACCTTATGCTCTTACATTGTACTATAACTTGTAAAAGGAATTGTCTCCCTGCTCAGCTAATTCTTTAATGCATTTCAGATGGGCTGCATAATAAGTTACTTACACTTTAAGAGCTCTGTTTGAAGACAACTGGATGCTGATTCTGCACATTTCGAAGATTTAATGCTAGAGAATGGAGTTAAAACAAAAGCTGTTTTTCCACACAATTGTAATGCCTAATATGATTTCATGTAACAGGTTCCTGGAAATGTGTATGGAAATGTCTTTGTTGTTAAAGCTCATATTTCTTCTTACTAAATCTGCTTCAGCTCAAAATGCTTTTTCCTAGTAGCTAGCTTTGGACTTTTGGACTGCCACTACAATCACCAGTATGATTGAGCTTTTTAAAAAGGTTGGGTACTGCACAGCTCTAAATCAAATAAAAGATGTTAAATCATTCTCACTGTACAAACAAAGGCCAGTTTATTAGCTTGCTTATTTGTAGCATAGATTTAATTAGGTGTTCCAAACATTTTCCAGATCTTGTCAATATTTACACAATAACTTTATACATGTCCATACTGGACATCCATGATTCTATGATGCTATGGTGAGGGTCTCATTTATAAAATATTGCATGGAATCCAAAGTAAAAGTGTATGTATGCAATAAAAATAAAAATAAACTAGAGTACTGAAAAAAGAATATCCTTATTTATAAAAACGTGCACCCACTAAACCAAGCAATTCTCCTTTTAGATCACAGCTGTGTCTCAACTCGCATTTGACCCACTTCATGCCCACATCCAGCCATACATGGCTGGATGAATGTCATCAACTGTTTGAAATTAGCCAGGTGGATGGTGTTATTTATTGGTTACCAACAGAAAGCAGAGCCAAGGAAGTGGTTAAAAACAAAGATTAACAGAGATGTTGGTGTGTGAGGTGGAAAGACGTCACAAAATATTTGTTAGTACCCATTAAAAATAAAAGGATGTATTATTAATATTGCTGCCTTGCAGCAAGAAGGTTCGTGGTTTGATTCCTGGCCCAGGGTCTTTCTGCATGGAGTTTGCATGTTCTCCCTGAGCATGCATGGGTTCTCTCCGGGTACTCCTGCTTCCTCCCACAGTCCAAAAACATGACTGTTAGGTTAATTGGCTTCTCTGAATTGTCCTTAGGTGTGAGTGTGTGTGTTAAAGGTTGTGTATCTGTGTGTTGCCCTGCGATGGACTGGCGATCTGTCCAGGGTGTACCCTGCCTCTTGCCCATCGACTGCTGGAGATGGGGACCAGCACCCCTCGCGACCCCACTCGGTACAAGCATGTCAGATAATGGATGGATATTAATAAGGCCTTCAGAGTCTGTGATCTGATTTTAATAAGTACATCCTGACTAGTGTTATCTAAAAATGTTTAAAGAATTTGATGATGTAAATTTGGCAAAACTACAGATAAGCTTTTATAGTTAATACATACTACTTATGGCACTCTTATCTCAGCCAGCAAAGTTGGTACATTTGGGTATAGTTGAAGGGTTTCGGAAATTCTGACATATTATTCTGACATTATGTGCTGAATGACACTTAGGCTGTGTCCAAACATCCACCCTAACCCCTAAATCCCTCAGTCACTGTATAGAGCAGAGACTATATAGTGGACTTTGTGGTGAACTCAGTTAACTGACCATTCAGACAATGATCACTACTTTTTGCTCCCCTTTGGTAACGAAATCCGCCTCCCCGCACGGTCCCTTCCCCATCTTTATTATTTGTTGCTGCTGTGACAGCAATCCCATAATGCTTTGAAAAGAGGAGAGCTCTCCTCACAAAGCGTTCCAGGATTTATATATTTATATATTCTGCTTGTCAAGTGACCATAGATGTTCACTTTTTAAGGTGCATTGTGGGAAATTATGAGTCCACTACTGTTTCATCTAATAGAAGTTAGGGTTAGGAGGAAGTTGGGGCAAGTTTGTGCGAGAATGGAGGGACATGAGGGCAAAAAAGAGTGAAGATCCAGGTGGAAAAAGGGTCCCAGATTTTCACGCACCTCCATCTTCTAGCTGGTCCATCTTCACGAGTCATTTTTCACAATGGCGGTCATACAAAAAAACAAGCCGGTAAGGTACCAAACAGGAAATGCGCATAGTGTACATCAGATGTAGATTTGACCAATCAGAGGCCTCCAGTCACCTGCAGTCACCTACAATTTTTGAGAGGTACACCAGTCTGTCTGAGTTCACACAGACACACAAGCAGACGACTTGGTTTTCTAAGTATAAATCAGCCTTTAGTCTTCTACGAAGGCATGTGTGTGTGGGAGCTGTCTTCCTTGATCTCAAGAAAGCTTTTGACACTGTTAACCACCAAATTATTTTATTCAAGGGGCCCATTTTAAGACTGTTCTCACGATCATTTTCTTTTCTTTTTTATCCTTAAATGGTGTGTGTGCATACATGCATGCATGCAATATGATATGTATGTCTGTGTGTATGCTTATGTATACATATGTATAATGACTGGCCTTTCTGTCTATTGTGTTTTTGTTGGTCACCTGCCAAGGGACTACAAATAAATGAGCACTTGTGTTACAATCTTCCCTATTTATGTCGTAGATTTTAATTATATATATAACTAACTAATGCAGGTCTGCAACTTGAAAAATATTTTTAGTTAGCTAAACTGATGCATCTGTGTGATAGATGTAGTTATTCGGAGCCAATTATTGTCCTCAAACTGCCTGGGCCAATGTTTTTAACCACAAACAGACATGTTTAACTGCCAGTACTTAACAAGCAACATACGGGTGTTAAATATTCCTAGAACGTGTAAGCCCCTGGCTTATCCGGTCCAACCTAGAAGCCCTGCTGGAGTGTACTTTCTTGAAGTTATCTATGTCAAATTGTTTAGTATAGCGCTTCCAGGTTCTCTACTAAATAGGCTATAAAAACCATAGGAAGAGGAAGGATAAAGGGAAAAGCCTAAGTATCCAATGCAAAAGCATGAGTATGCCTCTGATATCCCCACACCCAGTGCATCTTGCATATGAGACCCCCACCCAGAGCTGCTGCCATATGGGCCAGGAAGCAAGTTAATTAATAGTGTAGAAATGTGATTCAGTAAGAGGCGTTGTGTCCATGAGGTGTAACTATCGCTGCCCTCTATCGTCACCCCACCTAAGAGTAGTGGGACCTTTTCCAGCTAACAAAAAGGGGGTGGATTTACAAAGCCAAAAAGGAAGCTACTGACAGCTGTTCCTCTCATCACCTTTGACTGATGGATGAAAGTGGCCTTCCTCCTCTTCCTCCTCAATGTCGTCATGAATCAAATGAGAGCTCTTTGACTTGTCCAGGGCAGAGAAAATATGTTGGAGTGTGTGCGCATATGTGTAGGTGGGGTGTATCATATTTTCATAGTGTGTGTCTGTGCTGTCTGTGTTTTGCATCATCATCATCACCATCTCTTACAGCTACTGGACTCATGAGTTGGATCAAGGCTACCAGCAGGTTGACTGTTGTGGAGGAGTTATAACTTAATATCTCATCCAAGTTTTGAGGTTCACATTACACCACACGAGAGACCCTCAATCTGAACCTCTCAGAACTTAAAAGGGTTGCAGTTTGCTTTGTTTTGCATTTGTGTAATTTAAGAAGTCTTGAGGAGAATCTTGTCTCTGCATGGACTGTTCAATTCCCAGGCCTCCCTGATTGTTGGCTCTTTATTTTCAAAAAATAAAGAGCTTTGCCAGAGCAGAAACTCTACTTGGGATTTAAGTTATAACATGTGAAATGCTGAGGCTGCAGACTTTGCTCCACCATACTGTCACTTTTATATAAACTTAATGTCCACTTGTTACAAGAAACCAGCCCTTTAGTGAGCCGAGTGACACAAAGCAACAGGTGTTTTTTTTTCAGCTTCCCGGTTATTACTGAGTTGCTGTTTCCCAATGTGCCACTCTCTCTCTGACCTCATTTACGGGATTGGATGTGCAGTAGAGCTGGCATAGGGCCTTCTGCCATTGAGCACATGCCAGGACAGTAGAAGGCTGTCAACACCTATGCTGTTTTGGATTGTCGGAGCAACATGCCACATGGTAGAGGAAGACAAACCCAAACATTTTACTTCTACGGTTATCTTGCACCAAGCTTGAAGCATGACGAATGGATCTTGGTGCATCAGGTCTGCGGTTAGATTACCAAAGTTGAGACTAAGGCCATAGCTATTTGTGAAGTACCTGTTGGGTTTTTGCTTTTGGAAACAAAGATCTTAATCTCTGTTACTTTTCATTGCTTCATTGTTTGGCTGTGAGACAGATAAGCAACACATGGATGTTATTTCTCCCTATCTCAATGGATTTGCTTATTTTCAGCTGCAAGGGCATGCAGAACAATGTTGTTGTTGTTGGAGGTTGCGCTTCAGTTCATGGCCTAATGACATAAACAAGAGTGGTGAGCTCTGCTAATGCCGTACCATTAAGGTAGGTAAGGATTTATTGTAAAATGCTTATCAACTTTTTGGAACCCAATAAGGTTTTGCCATGATGCACACCCTTTTTACTTGGCGGCAAAGAAATGTTTGGAAAGCTTATTTCACATGTTTCAAAAGATCAACCTACAAATTTTCATAAACACTTTATTAACCAAAAATGGAAAAAAATATATGGCCATTCTTTCAGTTTAACATTACTTCAGTCCACCCATTGCAGCTATCACAGCTCTGACCCTACTGGGACATTTTCCTTGTGGTTTTTTATTATTTTAAATTACATTTGTGAAGTCACACACTTAAGCCTAGCACTAAAAATCACTGCTTGAATTAATTTCAAATTAGTTCTGTCTGGACTGTATAAAGACTCAGTTTAGTCCTTCTTTCATGCCTGTTTTGTCCTAAAATTATCCTCACAAAGTCAGGAGCTTCAAATCCTTCAAGATTTCTTGTAAAACGTAAGCCTAAACTCTTAAGAGAAAAAAAAATAACACTATCATAACATAATAAACTGCTGTACCTCACACAGTGGAGTCAGGCAAGTGTCTCCTGACAGCTGCATACAACATTTTGTATTGCACTTAGTGACGTAATCGATTGGATTCAACTGGCTAGCCACATATACCCTATTAATAAAATTCTCCATGAAGAGAATCCTGAAAGAAAACTTCTAAGAAGCTGCAAAGGAGTTGTGACTTACCCTAAGTCTAACCCTTCCAGAAGGACAGTGACCTTTGCTTGTACATCCTGTTCTATTTGCATAAAAGTTTAAGTCTTACTACTTAAGAATACAATGGAAAAACAAAATTTGGGACAAATTTAATATGCCTTTAATTATAGTTTTGATCTCAGCGATTGCAACTCCGGCCTGTCTTTGAAACAAACAGGCCATCCAGTAGCATTGACGTTATACAAGCTTTTGGTTCATGTTGTCATCTGTATGCTTATTAAGGTGTCAGTGAAACACTAGACTCAATTTTTAGTGTTTTTCCATCCTGAAATTCCATTTTTAATCATTAACAGCACAGACCTCTTCCCCATATTAGACAATTTTTTTGGAAGTTCTGAAATGCCAGCTCTGGCTTCTCTCAAACTAAAGACTAGTAGCCAAAATTTCACTTTCAATAAACTGCAAATGTTTTGTGTAAAAAAGGGGATTCTTTTGGGGAGAAAGAGAGACTCTTTGATAATTTTCTGGCATTTGCCCATAAAAAAACTGATCATCAAGATCAAGCCTGAATTCGAAGAGAGGGCGCTGACCCATTTGGAGACATCTTGTTTACTGTCTGCTGCCCTATTTATGTCGAATGAAAGCCTAAATTCAAATCAGACTCAGTACAGTACAGTTTAAATTAACTCCTCTATTGTCTCTTCATCTCAGCTCTATTCTTACTCTTTTCATTTCTATTTTCAGTCCTATTCTGTCAATTAATCAACCTTATCAGAAACACTATGCTTACTCCCGGAAAAGAGTTAAGTTTGTCACACTAACAATGATGCAGGAGGACAACATGTTGCCTTGTTTCACTACCTGAGGAAGTTAGACGTCATCCTTCCCCTGAAAACACCCTGACTTCCTTTCATTTCCCACACAATAATGACTAACCCCTGTTTCTACATGTCACGCAGGAAAGGGGTTGCCATAAGTTTGAAAAGCGTGAAAACCTTGTGAGCAATCAGGTGGAGGCTGAGCTGACCTTGGGCACGAGTTGTCCTGACCAGTGATGGAAGTGGATGGGTGTGTGTCAGGAGCCAGGAAATGAATTCACCAAGTGGAGCTATAAAATATAAAAAAAAACAGGAATATCCGCCAGTTCCTCACAGAAGCGACCACTCCTTGCAGGAAATGCAAGGACGGAAGTGTGACTCAGCACTGGTTTTTACTGTTAGAATTAATTTAGGAAAAGCACTACCAAGCATGCCATACTAATCGCTTGCAATCATTTGATCTCATCCCTTCACACTGTAAAGCAATATCTTTCTTAACAAGTGTAAATCATGAGGAATGAAGCAGAAAATTGAATATTACTATGTTTGTGCAGAGATAAAAATGGAAGCAATAGTTTAGCTTCAACATTGACAAAGCCTGCTGTGCTAATGTTTTCCCCTTTAATAATATCACAAAAATTTAATGTTATTAGCTAACCTATAGGTATAGTAGTATAACTTAAAGTATACTATACTACAATGGCTGGTATTTCTTTGAATATCTCTTTAGAGGGAAGCAGATGACATTTTCTCTCCTTTTATCAGAATAATTTAAATTTAGCCAAGGCCTCAAGGTTAACAAAATATGGCAGAACATTGTCCTTTAGCTATTTTTGGCATACTTTAAGCTGCCAGGCAAATAACCTCATGATTATGTATACATTCATTGTTCATGGTGTTTGGCAACAGGTTAAGAAGGGAAAACTTAATGCAACATTTCAACTGCTTCACTCTTGGCTCCAAACTGTAACAGTGGAGACTGAAACTAAGGGCTTAAAATGTAGCTCAAAAAACAGAGCTGAGACACTAAAGTTTTCAAATTAGACTTCCTCCTTTTCATGGCTATATATTGAGACTTTCCATTGACAACACAAGGTGGATTAGCCCTGACCTAGCCCAGCTAGCACTGAGCTTGAGATTTTATTGGAGAGTATTGGATAGGCATTAAAAGGGCCTCTGTCACTCCGTGGTTTCACAATGCTCCCTAAAAAATGCCTCTAGGAGCCATGTTACATGCATCCAGTTTTAAAAAAAACATATGTGCTTGAAAAAGTTGAAAGTAAAGTGAAGTGTCAACTATCTCTAATCTTCTGCAAAGTGGATAGTTCTAAAGACAGGCCTTTATCTAAGGATTTTTTTTTAGTAATCCTCTTGTATCTTATATAAATTTCATTAAGACCTCAGGATAATTTGAACTAGTGAGAACAGACCATAATACTGTATCTCTTCTTAAAACAGTACAGGGGCATCATTCAAAGGATTACGGCGGAGTATCTCTTTCATGAGGAAATTGCGGTTCATTCGATAACCTTATCTCTCTTATGCCTTACTTTTTTTAAGGAATTGTTCCTCTACTGACATTTACTTTGATTTCCGCAACTTCAAAGCTAAAACAAGGAATTCAGCTGTAGGCTCCATTGCTCCAGAGTCTAGATGGAGTGAAAGGCGATCAGTTTGCTGTAGGAGATTTAGTTAGTTAAGGAAATTAACCCACCGAGGAGTTCCCTTGATCTGCTGCTCTCTCTGCTTTAGCCTGTAATGAGACTTGGCAACATGAGAGTTGTGTGTCAGCGCAGGAGACAGGCTGCTGAGACGGACTCAGTCTCTCCTGCGTTGATGTCACCACCTTTCTCCAAGTCAAACATTTCAGGGTATTTTGATGGGATTTTTTTCTTGACATGGACTCTGGAGACAGGTATCCTGGCTGAAGATGGTGAGATAAGGAGAATGATGTGAAACCGAGGGAAAGAGGGAATTCTGGTTGACTGGAAATATTTTTGGGCGAAACTAATCCTTTACCTGCTTTTGCTTCCTCTTTATGCCTTGATCAAGACCTGTTTTCCCTCTGGGATGGATAAAAGCCTCCCGACTTGTGGTCAATAGGTCGCCATCCGGTTAATGATTGATGATAATACATACGCTACCAGGGCTGTTTGGATTAGAGAAAAAACATTCCTTATTCCTATCATATGTGCAAGCGAAAGAAAACTCTGCACAGACACAAACTGTTGGACTCAGCCTGTATGTGCCAGACCGGGAGCTCATTTCAGTCCAGTCACGCCAAGCAGATGAATCAATCTTCATCAGTATGGCATAAACGGTGGAAGACTTACAAGGAGAGAGAATAACATATCTGGAGATGATCAGCTGCTCCTGATGGTTGTTCTCCTATAAATGAGTTGATAATGTGCATAGCTTAGCTTCCAAGGGAGGGTTATTGAGTTCACAAAGTCTAAGAAATGGCAGCCATTTATCGAGTTTTACATTTTGCGGCACCTATGATATCTGGAACAACTAAAGAGAGTAAGAAATTGTGTCACTAGGTCAAGCACCGTCAAATTAAAGCCCAACAATGACAGAGGCATTTACAAAACACATATAAAGGCCCTCCTAAGGTTGGGACTCCGGCAGGAAAGAGAGAGAGAGAGAGAGAGAGAGAACTCTTCTCAAACTATAGAGGAAATGCTATTTTGTTTTTAGTTCAGAGTACAGTTATTATAGCACCAAATCCTCGCAATGCACAAATCAAGGCTGACAGGACCATACCAGGACCCCTACATAAACCACAGTATGAGGAGCCTTTTATTGAGAATTTGATTATATTCCTGTAGGGGATTTAATCAAAAGGAAGAATGTGGGTGTTATGAAGATTGAAATGAAACACAGCACCTACCTATTATTGTTTAATCACAATAAGGTCATGACCATAAGATGCGTTTCCCTCCAACTGAAATTCCAAAAAGTTAAAACTATCCTCTGGAATTTGCTTCAAATTTGAAGACGTTTCGTTTCCCATCCAGGAAGCTTTTTCAATTCAAAATGTCTGAATTAGAACTGAGTTAGAGCTTTATAGAGTAGCCCAAAGCAAAGCCTTGTTTTGGCTTAGAAAAATTTAAACAGACGAACAGGTCCGTCCCTTAGGAATGGGTAGTCTTTTGTGTTCTTTTTTAACCTGCAATACCCGATACTGGTTTATGCCTCTGAAAGGGGGCTTGTAAGGGGGAATTTTTGGCAACAAAGAACCCAAACAACTGCCCATTTCAAAGGGATGGACCCGTTCGTCTGGTTCAACTTGCATGTTTAAATGCGATATTGCTTCCAGCCATGTTTACACTCACATAATAGGAACATCCAGGAAGATGCAGACCGCAGAAACAGCTGATCAGTCATTTGAAGTAAAAGTTTGCCATGTCAGAGCTGATTTAAAAAGTGTTTCCGTCTCCCATTTTCTGTGTTAAACCTTTTTTGCAAAAGGCTAAAAGCAAGCGTAAGAACTTTTTCCTTATTTTGATGTTTCCTTCAAGGTTTTTTTGATATGATACATCAACATGTGCATTAGAAAAACTGAAGTGCACCTATTTACAGGTTAAAATGACCCTATCTACACAGTGATTCTTCACCATGTGTTAGTCGTGTCTCTAAGACGTGCTATAAACTGTTACAGACGCCTTGTAATAATTTCGTCATGAAGGTCAGGAGTTTGGTGGAAAAGAGAAACCTAATGATGAAGGCAGTAGGTCCCAATGTCTTGGTTTATGAACTTTGATCTAGATTAAAACTGTCTAGTCATGCCAAGATAAAAAAGGTTAAAAAGTAACATGTCTCTTTCCATAATTAAGTTTTTTGCCTGAAGCTCTGACCCATATTTAAATAATAATGATTTTTTCCCTTATGCTACTAATACATTTCAAACCTAACATGACATAAACCGAGAACTACTTTTACGATGACGATACATACTGTGTGGTTGGCTAACCATATATTGGCTCATTGTTATAAATTAGCAACATTATAAATATGTGGTTGACTCATTATCAGAACTCAGCGAGTTATAATAATCCTCAGAAGTGAAAATTTGCCACTTTTGAGTCATAGATTTCAACATAAACCATCCCTAAAATCTGAAATGCAAGACTGAAAGTCGCTGCAACAGGATGGTATTCGACTTCCTATTTTCTTTCAAATTTTTTTATAGCAGTTAATTTTTATGTATGTATTGCTTTAAGTCAGTTCTTAAAGCAATACTTGTGTTTAGTAGATATTTTTTCCATACTGTGTATATGAGCGAATTTCTTTATAGAACAAGGTGTTTGTCACTGTAATAGTAATAACAGTTGCTGTAGCAGCCATGGAGAATATAATATTACGTCAGTCCAACTTCCTCAATTTAAGTTCCAATATTTAAAGGGACGGGCCATACACTTTCTAATTCCTCTGGTAGGGGGTTTCATCAATCCAACTTTGCATTTTCTATGAAAATCTCCCGATTTTCTTCTGATAACTCTTTCAAAATTTTCTTTTCCCAGTATATATCTATACACCTTAAAGCTTTTTAAATTCAATATTTAGACATATAATGTATAGCCTGTTTATTGTTAATGACATTAGACATCTATGGAGATCTATTTATCTTTTAAAGCAAGTCCATAGATGAGGTATTAGCCTTTTTGCAGAAAAAAAAAAAAACTGTAATTGAATGCTTTCGAAAAGTATTAAACAATGAACAGGCCTCAATTTAGCGCAAAATGCTTATCTAGGGAACAGATGTCCATGAGCTCAAACATGGAAACCGATATTTAAACACAATTAGACATAAAGATTCATAGAGGATGGCTTTAGAGGCTCCTGGTGTCTGCTCAGCTCGTCAGCTAGTCCATGTGATGATGGGTTTTTCCCGAAGGAAGGAAGTTTGACCTGCTGTTCGGCTTCCTGGACCTATTTGATGTCTCTCAGTTGGTGGGAGCATCAGATACATAGATATGCACAAACTACTCAAAATTGAATCTAAACAGTCGACATATCCTTTGCAACATTATTCTGAGCCTATTTTATCTCTTGTTCTTGGCTGCTTCTCAGCATGCCACCGTACAAGTTTCCTCTCACTAAAACGAGGATGAGTGGTTTTGTCACATTGTAAAGTCATCAGAGGGTGGGCGACGCAGCGGGACTTGTCTGCAGGCTTCCATGTCTTGCTTGTTATGAGCCTAACAGTCGCATTCAACCCACTCACCCACTGGACGAAGAGGTATGGAGGAGCACGGGGGAAAGGAAAATCAGGAAGGTGGAGAAAATGAACGTACAGACTAAAATTTAAGAGGGCTGCTTGTATTAGAAAAGCTGGTTTGCATAAGGAGCAGCTATGGCTCCCATATGAGTGATAGATGGCTTTAGAGTGACAAACCCCTTGTAAACAAATACATATGGTCTCTAAGAAAGCTAATAGCTATTTAAAAGCAGTTTACTAACTTGCATCCACATCAAAGTGCCTGAAGTGGCAGAAAAGTGCTTAGCAATACTTTCACCCGATGAAAAATCCCCCATGTTTCCAGCTAATGAGCCAACTGTAAAAGATGCAAAGCGATCTTGTTTTATATCATTCCTTTGCACCAAGTTGAATTAACCATTCAAAACTTTTGCACGCAAGCATGTGTGTAACAATGGCTTTTATTATGGGTGGGGAACGTGTTTTGAGTTTTCAGAGTATTCAATAGTGGTTATTGTGGTGATGTTAACTAGTGAACAGCACCTCGCTGCTGTTTAAACAATACTAGGCATCATTCAAGGAAGCCGCAACTGATACAGTGGTGTTTAATATACGAAACTGGTGTGGAAGTCAAACATAAAAGCAGAGAAACAATTGTGAAAATATTCTTAACTCTTAATATAACATAACTCTGTATTAACTTCTTTACAGAGTTCATGGAGCATTTTTCAAATCTTTTAGTCTTCTTAGATTGACAAATTTAGGCTCTTTTATTATAACAAATCCACTCCTCTATCTGCTTCTACTCCAGTGCAACTATTAGCTCTATACCCTCTTTTTAGTAAAGTAGTTATTGAACATAATAATGGATAAAGCATCTGAAATGGTGTTAAAGATTCTCATATTTTAGTCCAAGCAAAGGAAATTGCTGAAAACATTTGAAGTGAAGTAAATGACAGTTTTAGATGGCAAGTGTCGATACTGCAACACCCTTGACAAGCCTTGATTAAAAGAACAGCCTATTATCTTTGCATGCCTTGTTAAATATGACTAAGGTAGGAAGAGGAGGACCCTTTAAAGAGTCTTCTGCTCATGGCTAAGGATGTTCTGGATGCCAGCAAGTGCACGACTAAAATAGTTTCTCTGTCAGCAGAACCGAAGAATTTTTTGGGGGCTTTTTCAATTGAGATTCTTGCCCCATTGTTTGAACATGATGTGGTTCAGATCAGTTAAAGGTGGATGTCCACGAATTATCCCAAAGCTGTGTTTTTAATGCATTTATGTGAAACCTTAATACTATTTAAAGTGGATTTTTTTCCTCTGTCCGGATGTTCTTCCTTCTGTCAGTAGGGGGCAGTGTGGTTTCACGCCTTACTCTCCGAAGCAACTCTCAGAAATAGAGCTTTCTTTGAAAGTTTCTTTCAGAGCACAACCCTTCTGTTTATGCCAGATTGTCAGAATCAGGCGACTACTCTTGATGATGCAACTATAAAAAAATTCATAAACCTAGAAAATATCTCTAATAAATGTTGATTTGAGAAGGCCAATGTTTGGCTAATGCAGACGGCAATGATTTGGAACGTTTATGCCTACATGTCAGAGACTTATGCTGTATCAGTGAAGTGCTTGCATGTTGTCCCTCTGCAGGCCTCCATTGATTTTTAGTATGAAGTGTAACAAATAATTAATAAAGGAGGAAACTGTGCCTTTTCTTACAAAACTGCTTCAGCTCTGAATATTTGCAGTTTTGCAGACATTGAGTTATTAGCTGAAGCTTTGGTAGCAATTATATAATGATGTTAGATTAGCTTCCACTTCCAAAACCTGTTTCTGCCATTCTTCACATACAGCTTCGTATGGAATCTTGTGTGGGGGTTTTCTTATTCTAAAGATTTTTTTTCTCTTTATCACAGGTTAAACTTTCATAAAACATATGAAGCAATCTTGCTCTTCATGCAACCAAAGAAATGTGTACCATTATACTACCACCACTGTGCTTCATGTATGAAAAAGTTATTCATCTTAAAATGTAGTTGCAATAATTCCAGAGCAGTGTCGATCTAACTTATTTCGAGGGTGTTGTTACGGTTTAGCAGTTGCAAAAACAGTGTGGGGGAAAAAACAAAAAACAGACTGAACATGGAAACCGTAGTAATTGTAGTGGGGGGAAAAAAAAGAAAAAACCTTTTGTGATTGGACTACTGCACAAATTATTTTTTTGATTAATTGATTAATAATCGGTTAGCCCAAGATTCATTAAAGAAGACTTGTTATTAAATTAAATCAAGTTAAACTCAAACTTTTCCTCTGGTGGAGTTCTGGGTAGAGCATATTGACGGACAAACATTTTTTTTATATCTTTAATGCAAAATGTTTATATTTTTTCACAATTTTCGTGTAATCACAATTTTGGTATAATTAATGCTCTAAGTGGGTTACTCTGTCAACTAAAGGCATGTTTTAGAGTCTCTATACTCCAGTTAACGATTAATTGATTACTAAATTAGTTGAAAATTATTTCAGTAATCGATTAATCATGATTAATCCGATTAATTGTTTCAGCCCTAATTTAAATATGTAAAACGTTGGTGTTTGGAAAAAAGAATTATCATAAGTGAAGCAAGTAGGAAACCTCTTTTATTTCATGATTCTTTCAACGTCATTCCTGGACCTTCCTTAAAGAGTGTACCTAGGAATAAAAAATGGATCAGCATTAGAACTCAGAGGACCTTTTACCTTTAATAGTCCCAACTGTATTTCCACCAGTTACAAAGAAAGGCGGAGGAGGCAGTGGGCTGCTGGTGGTTTTAAACTATACACTGTGTACCGGTGCCTCTTCCAAGAACTCCACAGAGAACAAGAGGACAGAGTGTGTGTGTGTGTGTGTTCCAGGTGTATGAAGAAGGAGGGGCTAAGCTAACATGACGTGTCAATGTCGGGAAAGACATGCAAAGCATTTTTAAGAGATTCGAGTTTGAAGACATTTAAAAATAAAGATTGTGAGCTAACTGTTGAAAACATTTTGAACAAATCAGACCCACCTGTATAAACATAGCAAGGCTCAATCAGTTGACAGTTAAGTGTAGTTTTCTTGTACTTTCTATAATATAGGAAACACCTAAACTCACTGAGCTGAATAATAATGTTACTGGCAGCTGAACTTTTTCCATTTTGCTTCTCCTAAAGCTTCTACCAGAGAGTGACGAAGACATTAAAATACATGCAGGTACATTTAAAACAAAAGGAATAAAAGCTTGAAATATTTAAAATATTTAACTATATGTAATGAAGAACGGCTTTAACGTTTTTTTCAAGATATAAAAATGCTTTGAGATGTCAACTTCACCCAGTAGTTTAGTAACATGCCTGTTCAAATGAAAGGTTTTGTTCACAGGACACATGGCTAAATCTGAATATGATAACTTTCTTCTGTTCAATGGATTCTCGCTAACTGTGTCGTGGTCTGACCTTTTTAAGGTGTCAATTTTTTACTTCCCTGTTTTTATTCTCCTTGCATTTCTTTGCAGGTTGTTAATTTCATAAATGCACCCAACAAACCAGTCTTTCATCAAATTTTAAAATCAAAAATGCATATACGCTGCTAACTTAGTTAAGGTCAAACTTTTACTACTCTTACCAACGTATCTCAGTGGATGGTTAGATACTTTTCTGGTCTATTAAGAAAGCTTTTAATTAGAATGGCTCAGGTTATCCTGAGCTATCTCTATAGTTAGGCTGCTATAGGCTTAGCTTCCTGGAGGACATAGGGACCCCTTTTCATCATTCTGCTTCATTCTCTCTCTATCCTCCCACTCTGCAAAATCTGTTAGTTCAATTTCTAGCCTCGTCTGTTCCTGTTTGGTTGTGACACCACCCTGAAGACAAATATCAGCTGCGCCGCTGCCATCAACACCTTTGTTTATAGATGTTGGAGATCGGCCTGTTTTTCCAGTGTAGTCCTGTTTCTCTGACTGACTGGCTGGATGTGCTCCCTTCATCCTCTAACATGGGAGCTGGCTCAGAGCTTTTCTGTCTGGCTGTGTGTTTCCTGGATGGAGCAGCCTTTTAGTTGCCTTTTGTATCTCTGTTTCTGTCTCCTTGAACCCCAGTCTGCCTCGGCAGATGGCTGCTCACACTGAGCTTGGTTCTGCTGGAGGTTTCTTCCTTCCTTAAGAGTTTTTCCTCCCCACTGTCGCTACAAGCACGCTTGGTTTGAGGGATTGCCTTCGAGTCAATGAGTCGATGCAATGAACTGGTTTTCCGTAGATAGAAAACTTTGAATCCATTTGAATGTATGATCTGTTGAATTGTAAAGTGCCTTGAGATGAAGTGTGTTGTGAATTGCCGATGTACAAATAAATTGATTTGATTTGAAACTATGTTTACAAATCAGTCCTCTGTACTTGTGCCCTGCATCATGAGAAAAATCGTGTTTCAATCATAGAAATTTGTATGTAATGAAATGGTCGGTGAGTCGATGTAAAAGAAAAAAAAAAGATAATTGATAGCTTAGAGTTGGTACCATATTTCTTGCAGATATACATTGATATCAAACTAGAATGTGTTATATACATAAAGTTCTCAAGCAGAATAAATAAGATTTCTACATCTGTTAACTGTTGTTCAGAGACATAATCTTTAACCCAACAGAGTTGGATCCAGAAGTCCTGAGAAGAAGAGTAATCTGACAGTTGGGGGACAGGTTAAGGGGTTCTTGCTTCTGTTGACGTGGGCAGGCCCTGCTGAGAAGGGACCCTATGGCCTCACGGGAAAACCCTTTTGACGTCAAAGTGCGTTCCAAGCCCACAGATGGAGTGTTATTGTACGAGATGCCTGGTCTCGGGTTACAATAAAGAAGGGGAAATTGCAACCACAGAGTTAAGAGGAGGGGAGGATGAACCCAGACTGGAAGTCTCACACTATTCCTCTCCCACTTTATGTGGTGAAGCTCCGTGGTCTTGCCCCCCCGTCCACCTTTAAGGAAAATCATTTACTGTCAACGTTCACCTTAAATGCTTCATTCTTTTCAGTCAAATGCTCTGCACGTGAAACTGGTGTTTGGGTTGCTTAAAACACTATGGACAAACTGTCCACCCCATTTTTTTAATGTGTTCCTCCAGGTGGATGTATGCAGGAGTTAGTGTATATCAGTGGTGACACTTCCAGCTGTTGCTGCTGACGTGGGGTGCTGAAGCCCCGGCCAAACGAGAAGGGTGCAAAGCTGCAGCCAGCTGTTTGGCTATTGCCTCATCTCCCCATCTGCTGCTATTGTAAACCCCCCCGCCCCAAAAAAGACAAAAAACACGTGCACAAAAACAGATGGAGCTAAGTAAAACTAGCACCCTCCACTTGCACAGATGCTACAGTACATTGAGACACACTTGCATGTGCTAGTGTGCATTTATCTCTTCCACAGGACATGTCCTGATTACACGCTGTACACCACAGAAACCACAAATAGTCGGTTTTGGTGTCTTAGAAGATCAGACAAAAAAACAAAACAAAACATCACACTGAAGGTGCAATCTAGAAGGAAAATGGTAGTGCAGCTGAATGTTATGAAGGTAAAAAGATGTTGCAAATAATTCACTTTGTTCAAAGTAAATCTGAACTCTCCTGCCTTTAACTATGTTTTTATGTGTCATAAGACAATGTGTATCAAATATAAAACAGCTAATTAAAAGAGAAAAAGCATTAAAGGGTAGAAGCATTTTAAATCTTACTTGCAGGAAATGGTTACTGAAACACACAAAGAGGAAATTAAGCATAACTTCCAACAGGTTAACGTTAAAATACAGCTAATTAAATGAAATTAAGTTGCAAAACAAACATGACTGCAACTCATGACGTTTTACCAGTATCACAATCAATCCTACAACACCTAAAGGGACAGTCTGGCGATGTTGCATTTATTCATATTTATGGTACTTCTCTTTTTCAAAAAAAAGCGAAGATCGGTAAAAAAATTAAACCTTCTCTTACAACTAAAAAAAAATTATTTTTTTTCTTCAGGCTGCCCATATTCTAGTTGGCATGTGTTTGTTTTTTCTTGTACCCACTCCACCTCACCTGGATGAAATGCGACGGACCCTTGTTTATTTTGTAGCACTTTTTAAGGAATGTGCAGAAACAACAGCTTTTTGAAAGCTTGACAAAATAACATTTGGCTACTCTTGAATTGCGAGGGGCATGGTGGATTTAACTTTTCCTCTGCCAAAAGTGATTTGCAATGAGTTTTAGATTTCATCTGCAAAATCTCCACTTTGTTTCGTGTGTGCAATGCAGGGAGGGAGAGGGGTCGTACTGAATAGGTGAGGGCGCGCTAAAATAAACACACCTTTTTACAATGGACCCCCTCACTAGTGCCGTCTGGCAGAGAAAACTGTTGCTATAGCTGAGGCTCAGAGAGTGCTTCTCATGTGTCATGGGGGTTAATTGTGTTTTTGTGTTATCTTAGAAATAAGACTCCCATAAACCCTTTATGAATTTCCTTCTAATGCCTTGCCTGGTGTTATGCACCTGGAAAAACACAACAATATGAAATAATGAGGTATAGTCAGACACTTGGTAGAGTATACTACTTGCTATATCCTGCAAGCTTTCCTTACTATAAATCTTTACATTGTTTCTTACCTGTTTCTCATTACATCGCTCTTTTTCTTACTCTAAAACTTCCAAAGTGAGAACGTGCTCCACACATAATCACAGCCTCTGTGTGTGGCGTGTTAGAGCAGCCGGCGGAGGGGGGGAATTTGCTGCCCTTGCACCTTGCATACTTGGACTGGCTGTTGGGGGGGGTGGCTCTCTCTTCACGACCCCATATCTGGAAAGGAAACTCAACCTCGACAGTGAGAGATGCTGGCTAGATTGCGTGTAGAGAAGTGCTATTCCAAACAGAGAAAATCTTGTGTGCAAAGTCAGTGAGCAGAGTTTGATGAATGGCACAAAAGGATGAACAATTTGCTCTAATTGCTGAGTAGCTGACTGGTGGTGAAAGAGATTGTGGCTTGTAGGGCAGAGGAAATTGCAGAGTACAAGCCTTTGCCTTACTTTGCTACCTCAAATATAGCAAAAGACATCACAGAAAATTATAAATGATCAAATAGATAGTAAAAAATATTATTTTCTTGCTTACATTGAATGGGCTGTTTGATATCTGACATTCACCTGTTATATTAAGTTACCTTCCATCACATCCCTGAATTTCCTGAGGTCATTTCTTAAGTTATACATCATTTTAAGATGCGCCTCCTTATTTCCTTTTGCTTGTTGCCCATAATTGCTCTATAAACCTGCTGAATCTCTTCCATCACCGTCTTCTCTGGACTCGATGGAGGATGTGGCTGAGAGGATGATGCTGTCCAAGCTTACATCCATCATAGACAACACCTTCCACCCTCTGCACCAGACTGTAGAGGGTGAAAGACTTTTACACCCTGTTTGTAAAAAGGAGCCTTACTGCAGGTTATTCATCCCTGCAGCCACCAGACTCTACAATAACTCTGCAATAACTTGTGCAATGTATAATGTGCAATTACTATTTAATACCCTGTGCAATAGCGTGTTTTTTTATATTTGACACCCAGTGCAATAGCTATATATAAAAATATTAGTCTATATAAATACCCATGTAAATATCCTGGGCAATAACCCTGTATAATAATCCTGCTATAAAAAAAGCTGTAATATGTGGACATAATGTATATTACTGTGTATATATACATATATATATATAAATCAAGACTAAAAACACATTTGTTTAGGATTGCCTTCGACTGCTCTAGTTAAACAGTTCAACTGAAACATCATTAGTTCAACTTTTTTTATTTTCTTTAGTCAAACTGTTTTTAATGTTCTTTTTTGTTTCTGCATTTTTTCATTTATTTTTCCTACTTGCTTTGATTCTGTTTTATTTTCCTATATTTTAATCATGTAAAGCACTTTGCATTGTCTTTGTACTAAATTGTGCTATACAAATAAATTTGCCTTTTGCCTTACCTATATTCCATGCATCTTTTTCTTTCTTTGGCACCTTCTTCTTCTCTTTTTGACTATTTAAGCTAATGTAACGAGTACATTTGTCCACTGTGAGATCATTAAAGTCAATCAATCAATCAATCAATTAAATCCAATGTCTTTTGATTGTTTTCCAGCAGGAGAAAACATTAACCAATATCTTTAAGCTTGTTCATGTTTCATCTTAGCTTTTTAGCCTTATATGAAGATACAGAAAAACCTAAATGGTTTTATTTTTTTGAATGTCTGATTTAGAGATTGTTGAAAGCTTAACTTGGTGGACGTCATCATCTGCTTGAGTAGAGAACACAAACTTCTTTCCTGGAAGGAGCATGTGGAGATTAAATATGAGGCTTGAATAGCATGAGTGCAGAACAGACAGAGCAAGAGCCAACAATCTGCTAGCTTTCAGACCAGTTGATACCTCTAGAATGTACAGACAACCAAGGTACACCACAAGCACAAGATTACAGGGGGTAAATGAGTCGAAGAAAATCAAAATGTGGAAAATCCTTCTTCTGAGCCTTGTTGTCTGTCACTGACTTGAGCTGTTCTTGTGCTTTGTAGGCCGACATCGGTGTTTGGCGTTCCTGTCTCATTTATTTCTGTTCTATCTCAATCTGCGGTTTACACGCATTGTTGTCCTCCTTGGCAATCCCAGCTGCTCCATCTCTGAAAACCCTCCGTTTTCTTTCCTCCTCTCCATGCCTTTAGGTCACAGACACACAAGCACACTGGGACTGGGATCCTTCACTCTGTGCTGACGTAGACAGGATTAAGAGTTGGAAAGCTGCCCTTACCCTTCTATCATAGAAAGCTAAACGATTGCATAAGTGTGTTTACATGTGATAGGAGAGCAGATCTTTTCTGTGTGTAATGAGCTTCCGGGTTCTGATGTTGCGTTCAGGCCTGCTTACGTTTGCTGACGTTATAAAAAGTGTTGCGTACAAAAAGTCAGAATTACACACAAAACTACTTAACTTTATTTATTCTCAGTGAAACTGGCGCAATGCACTCAATTGTTCCCCGCTGACATTGGATGGCTAATTTGTAGGATTAAGCAAGCAGATTATTAATTAACTTGCCACCTACCTTTCAATGATTCCTTGCAAAGCTTCATTCTCTCTTCCCAATATAATGAGTTTTGCTCCGTGTTTTTCCTAAGTGAGAGTTTATTCCCCTTTCCCTCTCTGGATCCACCAGGGACACATTTTGGTTCCTTTTTCCAAATACCTCAAATAATTTCAAGCATGAGAAGCAACAGGGCTTTCTGCCCGGCGCTACATCTTGCACTGTGTAACAAACCTATCATAACAAGCCCGTAAATTTGGTTTTGTGTTGCATAACAGACTTTTAAAAAGCACCTTTGCCACTTTAGTGAAGCTGAATGTGAATATTATACGGCTAAATGACAATTTAATGAAATAATGAGGCGTACATTTGTATAGACTCACCCGAATGGTAAAGGATCACCTCCATTGTCCTGGTATGTGTGAATTATAAACTCAAACTGCCTGTAACTGTCTTTTGGAGCTGCTTGCCACTAATTAACTAAATCAGTGTTACACTGTCGTCTTTCTGGGCTCCAATTATGTTGAACCCTGCAAAGTGGAAAAAAAAAAACTAAGAAAACAGCATCTTTTCATGCCCATAATATCTTTTTAATAAAAATATGCTTCAAACTGCTAATTGACTAAGAGCAACTCCATCATAAGCAGTGTCTATGTGGTTAATATGGCAAGACATTATCAGCCTAAATTCTAACAATCTAATTTTAACATCTCCAGGCTGTGGTGTTTATTAAATTTAGCATAAGGGGTAGAAAGAGAAATATTAGCCACAGGAACTTAAGGTACCGGTCAAAAAATATGTTATACTGTACAGTATATCTAAAGATAAGCTAAGAGAGGCTACTTATTTTGCAGAATGAACAGATATCATAAGGAGCGACCATATCTCAAGAAGATCCTGGTAATGTTGACAAACAATATAGTATAGGGGAAGGCAAGCAAAAGTACAAGCTGCTGGAGGGACATTTTGGCCCCATAAATCTTTGACATCTATTTGGCTCAAGTAATTTCTACCTATATAAATGTAAGACATTTTAAGAAATTTAACTAGTCTTAAGTCTAAGGTATTGGTCTAAGGCAGTGATTCTCAAATGGGGGTACGCGTACCCCTGGGGGTACGTGGAGGTACTGCAGGGGGTACGTGAAGCTTTT